>NC_143253.1:54642803-54945833 GCF_984573655.1 Nuphar pumila | reverse complement strand
ATTGCTAACATGAGCAGATCTAGCTTCAGGAGACCCATTTTCTTTACCATGTTGCCCAACTGGCCATAGGTATAGACCTCCCTTAATCGGTCTGCTCAAGAAAGTAGTTCCGCTCCGTTGATCCTTTACACAAAATCTATTAGAATCAATTTGGAAAAAACATTTATTATCTCTTGAGAACTTAGCTAGTGACAAAAGATTTCACTTAACAAAACGAGCATGAAGAACTTTCCTTAATATAAAAGATTTATTATCATGCTTTAAGAAAAAATTACATGCACCAATGATGGGCAAGTGAAAACCACTTTCAACCGTAATGCCTTTTAACCCTTGGTACTCACTCTTTCCCATCATTTCTTGATCCTCAAATGTGACATGGTATGTAGCTTCAGTATCTTGGTACCATGATGAGTGATGCATGCTATTAAGTGTCATGGTTATGAATACTTTGAGAATATCATAGAAAGTACGAGCAATATGATTATGATGCCCACAAAACTAACAAACAACTTGTCACTCTCTCTGTTGGGGCCAAAAAGACTAACACTAATTATTTTTATATATGGAATTTTTAAAATTTTCAAAAGAACATCCAACTCCTCTGAAACATCCTCTACCACAAAAACCACCTCTTCTCCACCCTCTTTGAGAGAAAACAATTATGGTGGACAACTCTCCTTGAGGAGGTTGCTTATAGATTATTTATAATCTCTTTTCTTGGTTTAACAATAATTGATAAATCTCCACAAACGTGGGTAGCATGTCATAAGTGAAAATAAAATTTATAAAACTCTCATAGCCTCTCGAGAGACCATTCAAAGTGTAGTGGACAAGATTTTTATCAGAGACATGTATACTCATTGTATATAAAGAATTGATAAAACATTTAATATGATTTAGATACTCTACTATATTTTTCTCCTCCATCATGATGGTCTGGAGGTCTTTATTCAACTGCAGGATTGTGAGACTAGATTAAGAAGAGTATGATCATTCCAATATGACCCATGCTTCATGTGCGGAATTAACACTTATGATCTATCGAGAAACGAGCTTTGTAATAGTGGCACAAATCTAGCTTAGGGCCAATTGATTTGCCTGTTTCCACACTATGAACTCAAGGTTTGGTTTTATCTCTTCTATTTCTTGGATAAACAGACTTGGAAAATATTCGTCTACATACTTAATGAGATCTTGAGAAAACATCACAAATTCCATTTACAACCTCCATGTGCCTATCAAGCTTGATTGACACCAATGATGAAAATGCATTCCAATAGATAGTAGGATTGGATGTGAGTGAAGAGAGACCAAACATGGAGAAAGTTGAACTAAAAGGCATAGAAAGTTTCAACCAAACATGAAAGCTTCCTACATAAAAACATGGTATGAGCTATTTGGCTTTGATACCATATAAAGAACAAACACACACTCAAATTTACATAATTTAATGTGGTTCGATCAAGGTGACCTACATCCACAAACTATATATATATATATATATATATATATATATATATATATATATATATATATATATATATATATATATATATATATATATATATATATATATATATATATATATATATATATATATATACACACACACACACACACACACACACTTATTCTATAAAGAAATGCAAAAACACTCGATAAGAAAGTGAATTATAAGGGCTCAAGGATAGGCTCTAGCCGAGCACACCTTGCGAGTGCACACACTCTCACCGGGCCTAGTGGGGTCATAATAGTGAGTAAGAAAGGTTAGCGACCTGCTTTAAATACACTCACTAAGGTGAAATTAGGCTGCCTTCTCATGGAATAGCATGGTCTAGGGGTTAAGTTAAGTGGGGGAGTCGTGTTATGGGTGACCTTATTGCACGGTTCAGAGATCACTTGTGTATGTGATGCAAGTTAACATGTACGAAAAAGCTGTCGTCAGTGAGTAGTAAGTAACAAATCTTCCCTTTTTGAGAAATCTGGTGGTCGATGTGTGAATTCTTTAAAAAAGAGAGGCAACCTGATTCGTTCGGTAGATCCAATCAAGATGGTTTTCATTTACCAGCGCATAGGTTGATTCTTATGACCGAGTCTTTCTGGCCCCTGTGAACATCTTGTCTTCACATCGAAGGTCTACCTCCTTTCGTGCGCCCCTCACCTCCTCTAAGAGGATGATATATTCAATTCATTGCAACACCACAAACAATTGGGAGTTTACTTTTGTTATCGGTTGCTTTGCTCCCTCTTTTTGAAAAGGAAAAAAATACAACTTCTTAGGCAATGAAAAACATAAAACTTAAATCCCTCGCTCGCATTTCTCTCTTCATTGCTTGTTTTTTTAGGCTCAGGTTTGTAATCCTAGATAAGCATAAAAATCAACATGCTTTTAATGAAAAATCCTGGGAACTAGGATGTGCAATATATATATATATATATATATATATATATATATATATATATATATATATATATATATATATATCATTGAAGAGGTTTCTAATGCACTTGAACCTCTCAGGAGTCCATCTAATATTAGATAGTTGATTACAAAGTTGATCTTTGCTTGGATTCACATTGAGAGGAGTCCTCTCATTGAGAGAAGTATTCACATTGAGAAGAGTTCTCGTATTGGCAGGTAGCTTCACACTAAAACTCTTCACATTAGGACTCTTGTTGGAATGTGTTTCACACTTGAATCATCTTGATGTGATGTTGGATTTGGATCTAGACCATACAGTAGAGTTGGATCACCTGCTACCTTAATATATCTACGGTGAGGCCCCTTGATTCAACTATATATCTAAAATAAAAAGTGTATGCATTTTTTTTTAATTTATAACCCAAAGAAAACACACTCGACACAAATACCTAGTCACACTAGCTTAGCCTGCCATACCTACGATCAACATGCCAACAACGTAAAACTTCGAGGCTAGGACCCCTGGCCTTGAGGAAAAGCATATGAACTTGAACTTGAATTAGTTAAGATCTCACCATAGGCATTAAAATTTTTAATATGTACATGCTCAAGACTTACCCAAAATAAAAATAAATGAGTTGGATATGGATTGGACTTATATATAATCCATATCTAAGTAGTACTTGATGCATCCGTACCAACCCTTGTTTCTATTTGATTAATAAAATACATAATATATATATATATATATATATATATATATATATATATATATATATAAAGTAATGTGCTCCTTCTGCTCACTTTCTCATTTGGCCCATTTTGTCTATTCAAAAAGAGTTGTTTTAGTACTTTTTCTCACATCTAATACCATAGATGTGATCTATAGGTTCTGTTCAGTGGGAACCAACTTTTGAATTACCAAAATATGACCTGTATATAGGTTTTTTCGGTGATCCAAAATCAATGGTTATGGTGGTATTAGTTTTTCTCAGCTCATTAAAATATATTTTTTTTGTCAAAAAAACACAATCCAAGAGTTATTCCCACTAAATTGAGCATGCTAATTAAACACATCTAACGAATTCAGATCTACCATAAAACACTTGAAAAATATAGGGCAGAACAAGAAATGAGGCCTAATATGTTAGGTTCACACTCACGCGCGTGCACACACACACACACAAACCACTACAAGAAAAGCCCTAATTAGCGACGGACCTTTGCGATGAAAAAAAATCATCGCAAAGTGCTGACGGATCAGCAAGAGAAAGATATTTGTCACTAAAATATCGATTATATACGATTTTAGCGACGAAAAGTATTTTGTCGATAATCCGTCGCTAATTAGCGACAAATTAGCGATGAAATTTATTCCGTTGCCATCTCCTTTGCACCTTAGGTATGAATCAACAACATAACTATTTCGTCGCTACGTAGTTGCCCAATAGCGATGGCTTAGCGACGAAAATAGGTCATCGCTAAGTTGTCGCTAATTTTCCCTTAAATCCCTAACTTTTCCCCTTTCTTTCTCTTTTTCTGTTTCCTCCTCCCGTCGCCCCCCCCCCCCAGCCATCCTCCCATCGCCGCTCGACCCTCCTCCCATCGCCACCCGACCCTCCTCCCGTCGGCCTCTGGCTGACTTCCAGTTGCCCCCTGGCCCGCTGCCTCTCTCTCTCTCTCTCTCTCTCTCTCTCTCTCTCTCTCTCTCTGCTATATTTTCCGATCGCCACCACCTCCTCCCGTCGACCCCTGTCTGGTGACCTCTCAGGTGGAGACCCCCCTTCTCTATTTTTTTTCTTCCTCTTCGCTCCTCCAGTCCGGCAAGGGCCTCTACCCTGCTGTTCAGGATTTTCGGCAGGCGGGGCCCTTTGCCTCCTCCCGTCAAGCAGGGGCCTCGGCCCCTGACGTTCGGGTCTTTCCAGCAGACAGGGCGAGGCACTGCCTCTTACCGTTTGACAGGGATTCAGCCCCGCCGTTCAGGATTTTCGGCAGGCAGGCCTTGGCCCTTGCTGCTCGTGTTTTTCGACAGGCAAGGGGCGAAGCCCCCCTGCTGCTCGTGTTTTTCGACAAGCAAGGGGTGAAGCCCCCTGCCTCTCTGTGTTTCTGACAGGCAGTGGGGGCTCTGCCCCCTGCCTCTTTGTTTTTCGGCAGGCGGGGACCTTTGCCTCCTCCCGTCAGGCAGGGGCCGAGGCCCCTACCGCTCAGGTTTTTCAACAGACAAGGGGCGAAGCCCCCTGCCTCTATGTGTTTCTGACAGGAAAGGGGGCTCTGCCCCCTGCCTCTTTGTTTTTCGGCAGGCGGGGGCCTTTTCCCCCCTCTACCTTTGTGTTTTCATGCAGGTCGGTAGGGGCCAAGCCTCTGTCGATTAGGCTTTTGTGGGTCAGCAAGGGTTTGTTTTGATTTCCTACTTTATTTATAGCATTCAACTAAGTTTTTGGTGTGATTTTCAACAGATTTTACTGTTCTTCACTAAATATAAGGAGCTCTGAGCACTGTGCTTATAAAGGATTTTCAGTAAAAAATAATTCAAATCGGGTAAATACCCGTGGTGAGTAAGTGATGCAAGCGCATCACATGTTATTTAATTTTTTGGATGCAACACTTTTCTGTTCACACACTCACTTAGTTGTTGATATCTAGGACTGTTTTGATGGAGTTTGGAGATCATGCTGAGCATGATTTTAATGTATGTGAATAGAAGTGTTCTTATTTTTTGAGTACGGATTCAATGCTAGGCATGGTAATAGTTAGCGGGATATTGGAGTGTGTTTGCTGCATGTACATATTTGACTTTTTTTTGATATGAATGATTTGGATGTATTGCAATGTTTGATGTGATTGTATCTATGCTTGCATGTAGTTACTTTCAATTTGATTATGACTTCCATGTGAAATTGTATAATGAAAGCATGTTTCAAATGAATGTATCATGTTATGAATAGTTTGCATATGAAAATATTAAGTTATCAATGCATGCATCATAGTTTTTGTGATTGTATGACATTATATATAGTTGTATTATATATATATATATATATATATATATATATATATATATATATATATATATATATATATATATGTGTGTGTGTGAGTGTGATATATATCAAATATATAGCATGCATCATATATTGCATGATAAATTTGCTATTTTCTTCATCACAGCATTCAATGATTTTCTTTTAATTGGTTAGGATACTATTCGCAACATCATACGATAAAATGACTGCAAACCGTGAATGAATATACCGTAGGATAGTTGACAATGAGGTATCGCATGAATATATGGATGGTGTTGAAAGTTTTATTGAATTTGCAAGGGCAAGTGTCAGTATAGTGGATCCCACAGGTCGGATTAGGTTTTCCTGCAAGATTTGTAAGAACAATCGATTTTTAGAACCTCATGGAGTTAGACATCACTTATACATGAAAGGTTTTGTGAGTGATTATCAGAATTGGACCTTTCATGGTAAAGAATTTAAGAACAATTTTGACGCACAGGTGGATGTGATGCACGATAATCTAAATATGGATTTGATATTTGATGTCGCAGGAACAAAACTGGGTTCTGCTATGGGTCCTAGTGATGTAACAATTGGGGTAGAGGAAGAAGCACCAAACGATGCATCTAGTAGATTTTATGATTTACTTAGAGATGCTGATGAGCCACTTTGGAATGGTTGCGAGAGTCACACTATCTTGTCTGCAGTTCTTCAACTACTGAATTTGAAGTCCGAGTATAATTTGAGTCAATCATGTTTTAACCGTTTGTGCATGATAGTGAAGAGTATGTTGCCGAAAGATGAGAAATTGCCACAAAATTTCTATCGTGCGAAGGTTATGGTCAATGCTCTAGGTATGGGGTATCAAAAGATAGATGCTTGTCCAAATCACTACATATATTTCAAGGATCTAAAAAATAACATATCATGCCCGTCATGTGGGCATCCTCGGTTCAAGCCAAAGACAAGAGGCAATGGTAGCACAAGATCAAAAGAAGTTTCATATAAGTCGCTCCGCTACTTTCCTATCACCCATAGATTGCAATGATTGTATATGTCTTCAAGGACAACTAAACACATGAGATGGCATGTAAATAAAATTTGACATGGTGAAGACAAGATAACGCATCCTGTTGACGCGGAAGCTTGGAAGCACTTTGATCGTACTCATCAGAACTTCGCAATGAAAGTGAAAAATGTTAGACTCGGTTTATGTACAGATGGATTTAATCCATTTAGGGGTAGATCAACTCCATACAGCATTCCACCAAGCTTGTGTATGAAGCGTCATAATCTTTTCTTGTCTCTATTGATCCTTGGTCCGACCTCACCTGGCTAAAATCTTGATGTATATTTAAGGCCATTGATTGATGAACTAAAAGTACTGTGGGATGACGGTGTTATCACATACGATGCCCACAAAAAACAAAATTTCAATATGAAGGCCACTGTTCTATGGACAATCAGTGACTTTCCTGCATATGATATGTTATCTGGTTGGAGAACACATGAGAGGTTGGCATGTCCGTACTGCATGGAGGACAAAAAATCATTTAGATTGACGCATGGAAGAAAACCATGCTAGTTTGAGTGTCATCGTCGATTTCTATCCAGCGACCATCCATTCTGAAGACAAAAGACTGTGTTTTGAGCAAGTACAACTGAAATGGAAGGTCCACCAACAAGAATGTCTGGCATAGAGATTTTAAGAAGATTGCGATACTTTCCAGATGTATTAACAGATGCTTGTAGTCCGACGCCCTTCCTTGGATTTGAGAAGGATCACAATTGGACAAAAAAATCTATATTTTGGGAATTACCATATTGGTCGACCTTATTGATACGATATAATTTAGATGTAATGTATGTGGAGAAAAATGTGTTTGATAATGTGTTCAATACAATAATGAATGTTAAAGGGAAAATGAAGGATAATTCGAAGGCCTGTTTGAATTTAGAAGTAATATGTAAAAGACCAGAATTGGAACTCAAAGAGTATAATGACAAAGTACTGAAACCAAAGGCAAGATACATGCTTCAACCTGATCAAATAAAGCAGGTATATCAATGGTTGAGACAGTTGAGATTTCCAGATGGATACGTCTCTAACATTGCTCAGGATGTGAAGATCGACGATGAACAATTATATGGGTTGAAGAGCCATGATTGTTATATCTTTATGCAATGATTGATACCCCTAGCATTCCATAATATGTTAGACAAACCCATATGGGGGGAATTATCTGAGTTGAGTAGATTTTTTAGAACATTGTGCGCATCGGAAGTCGTAGTATCTGAGGTAAAGAATCTCGAGGATTCTGTCATCACTACTATTTGTCAGCTAAAGAAGATATTTCCTCTAGCATTTTTCGATGTTATGGAATATTTGATCATACATTTGCCATATGAACTAAGGGTTGGTGGTCCTATGCAATATCGGTGGATATACCTATTTGAAAGGTATATTTTTTCTTATATCTTCTCTTCAATGACAAATATTTCAAATTTGAGATGTATATTTTTGACAGATGCATGTTTGACCTCAAAAAAAAGGTTCAAAATAAAGCAAGAGTAGAAGACTCTATTTGTGAGGCGTACACTTTACAAGAGATTTCAAATTTCTCATCTATGTACTTTGAACCTCACATTCCAACATGTTACATATGCCCACCTCGTAACAATGATGAAGAACAATTTACTGTAGCTGACAAACTGTCAATATTTCAACCACTTGAGCATGCATTTGGTAGTTGCCGATCAAGACTCTTGGCAGATCGAGAGCAAGATACAACATAAATCTATATTCTTTTTAATTGCTCAGCGATCGACCCATACATCGAGTAAGTATATGTAGACGCAACACAAATCTAAATCCTTTTATGTTCTATATGTGCATACATGGTTCAATAATATAAGTATTTATTAAGTACAGGCGATTTGATCTGGAGTTGCGAAGAGAAGTTCACATCTCACTGATGCAGAAGTGAAAAAAGAACGTGAAAATAAGTTTATGGAGTAGTTAAAAGAGTTGGTAAGGACGATGACATAAATTGTCTACGTATAAACAACACTAAGTTACTTAATTGGTTGTGATCATTAATTGTCTTCTTCATTGTTTATGTTTGTAGGTTCACCGTTGTGATGTTAAAGATCAAGGAATGCGTAATTTATCAAATGGTCCGACCAAAGTTGTGCAATGTTACAACAGGTACATCGTAATTGGTTATCGATACCATATAAAAGACTACAGTATAAACAAATCAACGATGAATAGTGGCGTGTGTGTCAAGGGTAGCAGTTACGGTGAAAATGAACATGATTACTAAAGTGTTATAGAGGAAATAATGGAGTTAACTTACATAGGCATAAATAATAGGGTAATTTTATTCAAGTGTCATTGGTTTAATCCAACTGCAACAAGAGTTGACAAAGCCTCAAACATTGTGGAGGTGAATCATAAATCAAGGTTTAGAACATATAAACCATTCATATTAGCCTCGCAAGCTCAACAAGTTTACTATACTTCATATCCGAGTACAAAGAAGTCAGATAAAAATGAATGGTGGGCAGTTTGCAAGGTGAAGCCCAAACTATACCCTGAGTATGATCAGTTACAGGAAGACAAGTTAACTGAAGAGAGTGATTACTATCAATTAGATGATATCTATGACTTCTCTTATGGTCACGATGTCATGCATGATATGCATGTCATATCTCCATTGATCGATACTTCATTCATGGAAGAATGTGGTCCAAATGATATACCAAGTGGATGGGCAAACAATAAAGAAGAGGAGAAAGAGGAAGAATATGAAAGTCAAATAAGTGATGAGAAAGAATTCTCGAGCTAGTGAGCAAAATTTTGTAATACAAACCTCTATTGAATGTATTGTAACGTGTTTGAATGATTTGAATATATTGCAATACTTGATGTGAATGATTTAAATTATTTGAATGTATTGAAATATATTGCAATGATGTGAATGATTGAAGGTAATCCAATGTTTGAATATTATACAAAATTATTTTTATTCTTTGATTATGTATCTTCGATTCATATCGAGTTATGATTTGAATGTATTGTAACACGTTTGAATGATTTTAATGTATTGCAATACTTGATGTGAATGATTTCAAATTATTTGAATGTATTGCATGACATTTTTTATTCGTTAGAATATGGTTCGTGGAGGTTACAGTGGTCGTTCATCCAGTGTTAGCCAGTCTGAGCCTTCATCTTCATGGGTTTTTTTGATAGGTATATCATTTAACTAATTATATACTTGATTAGTTTAAATGCGTATTCTGAGTATTTTGCCTATACATGACCCACCTACACTAGTTGTTTATACAAGTCATGAGTCAACATAGGATGCAGAGTCTTATCAGTTTGACACAAAAAGACTCATTCAAATAGTGTATATCGATAATCGACCGTAAGTATTTCATTTTCACTTATTACTTATCTTATAAATATTGTATATTGATAGTTAATGTGTACCAATTCATGTGCAGTGTGAGGTTCGAGCCACAAGAAGTAATACGAGATATTAAAAATTTACTACTTTAACATCTACCAGAACCAGTCGCTCAATAGAAAGAGTACCCGAAGGAAGTATTTGACAAATTGTGGTCCTTATTCACGTTATACAATTATTTCTTATAGTTAATGTGTTTCATATTTAATTTTTTGTTATAGTCATGTCTACTAACTTTTTGAAAATATTTGTAGGCTTCGAATCACTTCGCGACTATGATGGAGGAACATGATGCAAGAAAGGTGTGACAAAAGGTGGCTGTCAATCGATTTGTAGACATGCTGCACAATATGAAGACTGCAGCAAGAAAAACATCTGGCGGTATAAATGATCCACTACAATGGAAGGGTTATGGACCTCCTACTATCAGATCAGATGTTTGGGATGCAATGTGCGACAAGTGGGCGGGGCATGAATTTCGAAACCGCTCAGCGAAAGCTGCACAAAATCGAGCGAAAATGCCTGATGCCCATCTACACACAGGTGGATCTAAGACTTTTGGGAGCCACCTGAAGAAAATGGTAACTCATCAATATATATTGTCAATTTTATAAGTATTGTTGCAAACCTGTTAAATAATTCATTTATCATTTAACTTCGCAGGAAGTAGAAAAAGGAGTCATTGTGCCATACAAAGATGCGTTTGTTAAAACACATAAATGTAAGACCACGGGAGAGTTCATATCAGAGAAGGCGAGAACGACAACGATATGTATTTATTGTATTAATAATCATTGTAATATACACGTTATCATAAATATTGTAATTCTTAATTCATATTGTAATCATTACTTTGTAGGAGTCATATGAGCAACAAATGATAGAGCGATATGACGATGACTCCACTCAGCATCCACCTTTTGATCCTGCAGCATGGGTGAATACAACAGGTGAACCCAAAAAGGGTCGTGTGTTCGGGTTTGGGAGTAATATGAACACCTCACCAGTCGTTGCTTCCTTCAGTCACGATTCACAGAGTTCTCTCGTCAGCATCAGCTCCAAGCATTCGAGAGACCCGCCTAATTCTTGGGATGGTGTACGACAACTCGTTAAGGACACAATGCGTGACTACTTATATGAAGCAATTTTCGATGTTGTCCGTAATGAGTTGAGCGGTTTTTTTCAGAACAGGGGAACTTCGTTTGCAGGTGAATCTCAGGTATAAAAGTTTCATGTTATGTATTGCATGTCGTTAGATTTCATGTTACTTTGATTCCCTTAACTTAGGTGCATTGCATATAATTTATTTCAGTATATTTTTTTTATCAATACTAACCTTTCTTTTCTCTTATAGGTTGCTGGCGCTAATCAACATAGTGGATCTGAAGGCGCAGATCGAGAAAATGAATAAGAGGATGCACAAAATCTTGGCGATGATTAGATTCATTTGTTGTATTTGTTGCACCTTCTTTTTGTTTAAAAATTTCAGTGTTTAATTGTAAATAATTAGAACTTGCGAATTTTATAGTGGATCAATTAATTGTTTTAGTTTCCTTTTATATGTGTTTTGACGTGCACTTTGTATTTTATTCACAGAAAATATAAATTGTATTATGAGATTTTTTTTCTCGATATTTATGTTTTAAACATTTTTTTTTCCTTTTTTGCGACGGATTAGCTACGAAAATATTCGTCGCTATTTGATACCGCCATGAGATGTAGCGACAGATTTAATTCGTCGCTATTTACTAGCTGGTCAATGTTTTTACGCCGGATCTTAGTTCATCGCTGAGTTCGTCGCTATATTAGCAACAACATTAGCGACGGATATTAATCCATCACAAAACGAAAATCTTCGTATAGTAACAACAACTTTGCGACGGAACTTGTCGTTCGCTAAGTCATCACAAATTAGCGACAGAACAGACGACAAATAGTTTCCGTCACTACTTAGCGACTATAATTTTGCGATGAAAGCTATCCGTCGCTAATCCATCGCTAAACACTTTAGCGACAGAGTAGGGTCGTCGCTAATTCAATGATTTCTTGTAGTGCACACACACACACACACACACACACACATATATATATATATATATATATATATATATATATATATATATATATATATATATATATATATATATATATATAGAGAGAGAGAGAGAGAGAGAGAGAGAGAGAGAGAGAGAGAGAGAGAGAGAGAGAGAGAGAGAACTGAACATATTGGGCCCCATTTTTTGTGATCGATTTAGTGAGAATCAACTATTGGATCATGTTTTTTGATGAAAAAACATGATTTTATGAGCTTGAAAAATTGGTACCTTCATAGCCATTGATTTTGGATCATCTAAAAAACATGTATGCACGTCAAATTCTGACAATCCAAAGGCTGGTTCCCACTAAACAAAACCTATAGATCGCATCTACGGTGTCAGATGTAAGAAAAAATACTTAAAACTGCGATTTTTGAATGGGCCTAACGAGACCTCACGAAAAAGAAAGTATTATATATATATATATATATATATATATATATATATATATATATATATATATATATATATATATATATATATTCCCGCATCTTTCACGTTTGCACAACTATTGGTGTTTTACTTGTTTGGCAGGATTTAAATAATTAATTTAATTAGCATGGTTTGGCAAGTCTACGAATCATAGACTTAAGTGCAAAAATGAGAAGACTGTAAAACCCATGGGAAGTGACTTTTTTTCTTCTTTATAAAGTGTCCATATATAATATCCAAAACAACAATTTACAAATTAGGCGCCTAACTTATCAGCTATGGACAATTAATGTTTCAATTATTACATTTAATTGCCTGCTTTTCAAAGTTATATTTTAAAGACACGCCTGGTCTTAAAAATTAGGCAGTTGACCTTGACTTAATAAAAAAAGACCAAAATGCCATCATTTCTAAAACCACCTATAAAATGGAAGAGAGAGAAAAGCACCCTAAAAGACTGTATCTATCCGATTAGTGTGTGTTTGTTATCATTAGAGTTTTCTCTTTTCTTCGATAGGTCACCTTTCTTCTCTATGTCGCCGTCTCATCAATGAGTTCCGATGGCTGAAGATGGTTTTTGCCCATCAATCTGTATCCCTCACAATGGTTAGCCCTACAACCACCACCATTTCCACCTTCAGCCTTACTATCTATATTCTTTTTTGATATTCAAGCTGGGGTTAGTCCGACCCCTCACCGGTTATACAACCCTATTATTATGTTTTGAACTTGCAATGTCCCAACGCAAGGTGACGTTCACTAACTGCTCATACCAGACAAATCGAGCCCCATTGGTATCATCTGACTTTTAAATCCATTGGAGCATGGTGGTGGAGCAACCCTCTCTAAAAAAAATGAGTCCATTCATGCTGGCGATGGGGCAACCAGAGACCTCTCTCTCTCAAATGAAGCAATGGTGGTGGTGATGGGTGTAAAAAAGAAACAGAAAACAAGTAGAAGAAAACAACTCTTAATGTGGTTCAGCTAGGAAAAGCCTACGTCCATGATAGTCTTTCTCTCTCTCTTTTTCTGGATAATCAACACGAGAGAGAGAGAGAGTCCATCTATTTATGTTGTTTATTTACATGGGATAAGATCCACATTGTTAGGATCTTGCTTACATTTTGTAACAGCTTTACACATGTCAAGTTTACCATCACATTCGGTTTTGCTAACAGCACTACGTTTGAGATTAGCTTCAACGACGTGTTGTCCCTCTTTATCTTTTTGGACTTTCAGCTGGTCCGGCCTGCTCATATTAACATGCCCCTTCAAGCCGAGACTTGTGTCAACAAGGTTAAGCTTGTCTTTTAGTTGATTAAATCGTGGTCCTGGAAGCGCCTTAGTAATATATCTGCGAGTTGATTTTCAAAAGTGACAAACTGAATTTCTACCTCCTTCTTCTTTGCGACCTTTTTCCGAACAAAATGAAAATATATTTAAATGTGTTTTGTTCGAGCATGAAAGACGGAATTCACTGCTAGATAAGTGGCTATGAGGTTGTCACATTTTAATGTAGGCGTTCCTTGCAATGGTATCTTCAATTCTTTGATAAGAGTCATTAACCACATGAGTTCTGAAGTTGCTCCTGTCAACGCCTTATATTCTGCCTCGGTGCTTGAATGAGCAACAATATGTTGTTTGTTTGATCCCCATGATATTGGATTGGTTCCCATCAATATGGGAAACCCATTAGTAGATCTTCTATCATCAGGGCACCCAGCCCAATCTACGTCTGAGTAGGCTTCTAGGGTCCAAGATTGAGATTTTGAAATTTTAAGCCCAGATTCTTTTGTTCCATTGAGATATCTCAGGATTCTTTTGACATGCATTCAATGAGAGCTGGTCGGTTGATGCATGAATTGACATGCTTTGTTAACTGAGAAGGCAATATCAGGCCTGGTTAACGTTACGTATTGGAGCGCTCCCACAATGCTCTTGTAGGTAGTTGCATCTTGTAAAGTTTCTCCCTCATACTTTGAAAGGGTGACATTTGGAGTGGCTGGTGTAACAACTGGCATTTTTCATATGTGCTCTAGATAAAAGATCTGTGATATATTTTCTTTGTGAAAGAGTGATCCTAGATTGTTGATATTCGACTTTAATTCCAAGGAAAAAATGTAGTTTGCCCACGTCTTTTGTAGAGAATTTCTGCCCAAAACTAATCATTATGTCCTATAATTCTTGATTAGAACTTCCTGTAAGAATAATATCATCCACATATCAAAATATAAATAGTAGAGGTGGAAGATGATCGAATGAACAAGGATGAATCTACCTTGGACCCTTCAAAGCCAATGGATTGCAAATATGAACTAAGTCATTCAATCCAGGCTCGGGGGGGGGGGGGGGGGGGGCTGTTTTAGCCCATACAATGATCTTTTTAGGCAGCAAACATGTGTGGGATATGCAAAATTTTCAAATCCAGGAGGTTGACTCATATAGATTTCTTCCTTTAAGAAGCCATGAAGAAAGGCATTATTCACATCTAATTGATGGATGTTCCATCCTTGAGCAGTAGCCAAAGTTAACACCATGCAAATAGCAGTAGGTTTAATGACCGGACTGAAGGTCTCGAAGTAGTCAACCCCTTCTCTTTGGCAGAACCCTTTTGCCACTAACCTGGCCTTAAACCTAGCGACATGCCCATCAACATGTCGTTTGATCTTAAAGATCCACCTGCATCCAACTATATTGAGACCAGTTTCGAAAGGAACCAGTTTCCAAGTTTTATTTTTGTAGAGGGCATTCATTTCACTGGTCATGGCATTAACCCATCGGGAATCACTTTGAGCTTCTTGAAAATTGGCAAGTTCAAGGTCATGTTGTAAGACTTGACACGTAAAGGTTTTGGGTCGCCTGATCCCATCTTGAGATTGTGTCATCATGGGATGAGGTCTATGCGGGGGTAGATTATGACTTGGCTCATTTTCAAAGCTGCCATGAAGAGGCATACTCGGTGACTCAAAAGGATTTGAGGGAGAATCTTCTTCTAAGATTCTTTCTTCAGGACCGGGTAAGAGGCCATGGAGAATAATAAGAGTGTGTTTCTCTTGACTAGGATCAGGTGTCTAGTTGAGGTCTGTCTCAGGCGAAAGAACATGCTGAGATTTTTGGGTCTTAATGGCCAACCACTTCATGATGTCCCCTTCAGTGAGAGGAATTCCACATCCTTGATATAAGAAAGAAGATTAATTAAAAACAACATGTCGGGATATAATAGTGCGTTGATGTACAAGATCATAGCATAAATATCCCTTATGACTTGACCTATATCCAAGAAAAATATAACCTTGAGCTTTGGGTGCGAGCTTAGAAGATTTGTAGGGAACCAGGTATGGATAAACAATGCATCCAAAAACCTGCATGTAATCATATTGAGACCTCTTTTTAAAAACTTTTTCATATAGAGTTTTGTTGCGCAGCTCATGCATAGGTGGCTCCGGTTGATAATGTGGATGACTATTTTAAAGACGTCAACCCAAAACTTGGAAGGAAGGGCAACATGTATCAACATGCTAAGTCCTATTTCAACAAGATGGCAATGTTTTTGTTCCACAATCCCATTTTGTTGAGGAGTGTGTGGACATGGGAGCCACCACTTAATTTCGTGGGAGTCAAGAAATGCCGAGAACTCTTTACTCATGAATTCACCTCCTGAGTCACTGTGGAAAATTTTGATTTTGTGCTTAATTTGACTTTCTACAATATTTTTGAAAACTTTAAAGCCCGAGAAGGTGTCAGATTTCTTGGCCAAGGGAAAAATCCAAGAAAAATGAGAGAAGTCATCAACAATCAATAGACAGTAAGCAAATCCTTCTCTTGAACCACTAGGAGCAGGACCCCAGAGATCAGCATGTATCAACTCTAAAGGAGCAGATGCAGAAAAATCAGACTTATTAAAAAGGCAGTCTATGCATTTTAGCAAGGGCACAGGAAGAACAAAATCTTAAGTCATGCTTATTCTCAACATGAAACAACTTAAACGAATTCAATTTTCTCAAATTTTCAAGATTTGTGGGGCCAAGGCGATAGTGCCACAAATCCATCGACACCTCTGATTTTTTGAACACCATATGAGCTTCCTTGTTATTCCAAACATAGGGACCGCCTTCATTCTGCCCCTTGTGAATAGTCTTCCCCGTTTGCAAATTCTTGACAGTAAAATCATTAGTCGTAAACTCAATCTTGCAATTATTATCTTTGGTAAGTTTAGCAACTGATAGCAAATTTTTCTGAATAGTCGGCACATGCAAGCCATTCTTTAAAATGAGGTTTGTCGAGCCAGAAAGTAGCGATACATTCCCAATATTTTGAATGAGCATTTTTTTCCCATTGCCAACAATAACAAAATCTAATCCATGATAGGCTGACTTACCTTGCAAGTTCTGATCAGAATTTTTCATATGGTGAGTAGCTCCACTGTCGGGATACCAAGCTTGATTTGTTGCTACATTGGGGGTAGCTTGATTCACTCCGACATTAAGGGGCCATAGCTATGAATGCCTTCGGTACATCATAGCATTGTCGGGCAGTGTGATTTTTGCGACCACAATATTGTCATGTAGCAACATTATCCCCGCTGGTCTGGTTTGGTTTGTAATACCCGTGTCCATTTCAGTGACCTTTGCCCTGACCATAAAAATTGTTGCGACCTCTCCCACGTTGGGCAATAAAAGCAGTTGAAGCTGATTCAACTTGTGTCGCAGTGTTAGGGGCGAACATGTGCAGCCGTTTCTCTTGAGTAAGAAGCATATCATATAATTAACTTCGAAAAAGTGGGAAGTTGCTTAAAAGTAGAGATAATAGTAACAAAGCTTTCATAGTCGCTATTCAAACCATTCAAAGCATGAAGAACTAAATCCGAATCAGAAACTTCATGATTTACAACACACAAAGAATCACTCAGAAATTTGACATGATCCAGATAATCAGCCATCGATTTGTCCTCAATGTTTTGAAGGTCTCTTTTGAGATGAATAATCCAAAGATTCAACTGTGAGGCATGTTGATGTTCTAGAGTACACCAAGCCTCACGAGCAGTACTGTGATGGATTAACTGGGCTAAAACATATTCAGTCACAGTCACCTTGATCCAGCTTAGAGCAAGTTGATCTGCTCTTTTCCAGGCAACAAATTCGGGGTTGATTTTATTTTGAACAAATTATTCTGGAGCAGGGCATGAACCATCAACATACCTCATCAAATCTTGACTGATTATGACGCTTTCGATTTGAGATCGCCACAATAAATAATTTGATCTGTTCAGCTTAATTGAAACAAGGCTGGAGAAGGCGTTCCATTGAATCACAGGAGTTAAAACCAAACCAGACGAGTTGGGGCTATTTCTGGATGCCATGAATGGGAATACGAGAGGTCACACGATCTCAGATAAAAATCAGTATGGCTCTGATACCATATAAAAAAGAAACAGAAAACAAGTAGAAAAAAACAACTCTTTACGTGGTTCGGCTAGGAAAAGCCTACGTCCACGATAGTCTTTCTCTCTCTCTCTCTTTTTCTCGATAATCAACACGAGAGAGAGTCCATCTATTTATGCTGTTTATTTACATGGGATAAGATCCACATTGTTAGGATCTTGTTTACATTTTGTAACAGCTTTACACATGTCAAGTTTATCATCATATTCGGTTTTGCTAACAACACTGCGTTTGAGATTATCTCCAACGACGTGCTGTCTGTCTTTTTTTTTTTTTTTTTGACTTCCAGCTGGTCCGGACTGCTCATATTAACAATGGGGCTCTCAAAATGAGGGAAATGGTGATTAGGCAATCAGACAACCTATCTCTTTAAAAAATGAGGGCAATGGTGGTAGTGATGGTGCAACCGACCTCTCTCTATCTCCACGTGGTTTTAGAAACGAGGGCATTTTTTGGTTTTTTACTTCATTATGTCAAAGGCTAACTGTCTCATTTTTAGACTGGCCATGTCTTTGAAATATAACTTTGAAAAGAATTGAAACGTTAAAGGCTAGCAGTTAATTGTAATAATTGAAACGTTAGGTGCTCGTATTCAAATATCCGACAAATTAACAGTTGATGACTGTTGTCTACTTTCATGCTTGTCTTTCAAACTGTAGGTTGATCAGGAGATTGACTCTTTCAATAACAATCTCGGAGGTAGTATTTAAGTTGGCAGAATATGGCTATGATAAGAGCTTAGGCTTCTAGGTTCTTTGGCCGATTATTACATATTGACACGGTGCCAAGTACTAGTTGTTACCATGAATACTTAATGTTTTACAACAATGAAAAATGACATAACAGTTTCCTACTACTGCTCCTAGGGTCTCATACGAAAGCTTAACATGGATAATGAGTCAACCAAATCAAAGTAGTAATTCCATTCTATTTAATTTTATAAGTATAAAAAATTGAGGGATGGATTTGGAAGTCTTGAAGGATCTTTGAAGAAATGAACCTTCTTATGCTTGCTTTAGCTAAGTTTAAATGGCAATTATTTTTTTTTTGCTTCTTTCGAAAAGGAAAAAAAAAATTTACTTCTTCATGTAGATGTGCACCTCTTTTTAAAATCGATCTATTAATGAAATGCTTTTCTTCTACCCTAAAAACAAAGTGTATGGTACACATGTTGTCCATATCTGATGCTATCTTCAATTTACAGGTGGTAAATAAAGGTAACTTTGTCAAGCACTCACTGCTAAGCCTTTAGCCTTGTAACGGTTGATATTACTCTCAACTGGTTGGACCAAAATTACAAAGATGCTCATGTGGTATTTGCAGCAACAGTAATATCCATAAGCACACGTAATTGATTCACCTAACTTTTCTTTCTTTCTTTTTTGAGAGAGGAAGAGAAACGAAATATATTAAAACGCTAAACGCTTTACATTGGAGTAGGGCGAGGATGAGATATCCTCAGGTACTACCCGAGCATGAGAATGAAAACCATTTTAGGAGTACCATGATGCCTTCATAAAAGGTGGGTAAGAGTGAAAATAAAGTACCTCCCTCCCCCCCCAAATCATTTTAGGAGTGCCATGATGCCACTGAAAATCAGGAATTTGTTAGATATTTCCATTTCCTAATAATAGCAGAAATGATGAAATTCACCTAGGGTGACAATTAGGGGTGTCAATGGGTTGGGTTTGACCCGGAACCCACCAGTACCAAACCCTACAGGGTCAGAATTTGGTGATAAATAAGAAGACCCAATTAGAATCTGAGTCAGACTCAAAGGGTCTTATGGAGTCCGGTATGGTTTGCAAAATTTCATACCAGACCTGGGGCCTGACCCTAGTTTGGATTAAGATCCACAAATTTTCAATGTAAAAATGATAAAAAATATTATTTTACCAGGTATGGTCCCGGTCTGATTCATGTAATCCTTATATGATCCTAGTATGATTTCTCTTAGTGGATCTGATTAGACCCGAGTCCAGACCTGTACCATCATCTCAAATAAGATTTAGGTCTGGTTCTATCTGGGTCCCATCCAAACCCGACCAGTTGACAGTCTAGCCACAACAGCAATCTCTTGAACTTTTGGCCTTCCCAATGCATCTTTTGTACTTGGCACAAATATGTTGGTGGATCAGAACTTATGGGAATCAAATATGATCGCAGGTCGCTTCATCATAGCCGAGGTAAGATAAAAATAGTAGGTAAATAAATAAATAAATAAAGGACTTCCACTTCCATGCATACCACATTCCTATGGAGTATGGATTTTCTTTAGGAAACCTACCCAATCCATCATTGTCTCTTGGGACCAACATTGTCTTTGGGGGACGAGTTCTTCTCTCCTGTAGGCATCCCCAAGTAGGGGAATGTTATAATATTCCTTATATTGTATTTTGTATATTGGCAATCCCAAGGGGTAAAGGGTAATTTGGTCATCCACATATTCATGTTGCATGCAGCTGGAACCCCATTTATGGCTCCATACTATACTATGCAGCAGCACCGAAATCAACCTATATCTCGAGAGTGCTGCTACATTAAAAATGACCTCATACTATATTATATTATGTATATTGTGACTCCTTCAACTATTAAAGAGTTGACTATCATAGCTGGGCCAACTTGGTTTAAGTTTTGTGAAGATCAGGTTCAATGAGTGAACGCTCCACATTTTGTTGACAGCCAATTTTACGTACCATGGCTATGAATCCTTTTAATTAGATATGGATCCGATAAATGGGGTCCAGAATATATTCCAAGACAGATGTTACACTAAGATCATGATCCCTGATACGGCAATTTCTTGCGAGATTTTCAAACCCTGACAAATATCAAGATATTTATATTTTTAAAAAATATTTATCGTGAAAACCCTTGATATTTTTATTTTTAAGATGTGTTTTATTAATATTTTTTATAAAAATTATTTTATATTTTTAATTTATTTTTTATTCTCAAGATTTTGCCAAAAAATGCAAGATTTAAAATCTCCGTAGTTTTTTTTTCCTGCCGAGATTTTGCCGTTTTTAAGTTTTGTCACGACCCCAGCTTGCCTGTCCCGAAAAAAAAGAAATGATGTACACAGCTCGCTGTCATGATAATTTTAGTATAGTTTATAGATTTAGAGTACCAATGTAATAATATGCACACAGGGACTGGCGTTTTGGTGCTGCCATGCCTGAGAGTGATTGGGGCTAGTTGACCTACTAGTGCTCTTGATTCTTGAATTAAACTAGCTTTAATTTATTATCAAAGTTTCTCTTGAAAATTAGGAAACCCACATGACCTTTATAGGTTTAACTAGTTTTGGATCCGATCTAAACCCAATTTGGCATGTCAGTACTGATGGTTCATGAGCTGGGTAATAATTGGTTAAAATTTGTAATGCAAAAATTGGTGCTATTGGGTCCCTATTCAACTTGGAAACCTGTAGTCCAGAGAAGAATTGGATGAAGGATGTCTTATGTAAACAAAGTCCAGCAATGGATGTTAAGTCTCCACGTATCCCTTGATTAGGAACTATTTTAACATAACCAGATCAATACAGTAGGTTTTAGTTTTGGATCTGTATCTAAACCAATATAGGCTGGGACTTGGGGTTCTGGATTGCCCTTCAGTGTTCTTCCTTTTGTAGACGTTTCATTTGTTTCTGTTATAAGAAAATCTTGACAAACACCTATTCATATGCATCTCATGGAATTTGATGTAGAATGTTCGTGTTGAGATGTACCTTGAATTCCATGTCACAACTCTGCTTGAAGAAAACCATATTGAAGAAAATTTTGGAAGTCTGTTGTGGAAGCCGAAGGATCGGGCCGTTAGGCCCAAGACCGTAGCCCACCACTGACTTCGTAAGGGTGGTATGGACCCAATCCGTTTGTAACAAGGTCCTATAATTTTTTTTTAAACTTTTCTTGTTAAGCTAGCTCTTTTTTTGAGTTTGAGCATTCTGTGTGATTTTAGGGTTTTCTGCTAGAAGAGAGCTGACATCTACCTTTGTAATTCTTTTTTTTTTATATAGTGAAAATCTCTGCTGCTCCACCACCCGTGGATATAGGCCTTTGACCAAACCACGTAAATCGTGTGTCATTGTGTATGCTTGTTTTCTTCTTGAATCTCTCTCTCACATTTATGTTTATTCTGTTGTGTAACTTTCTAACAAACTGATATCAAAGCACTAGTTTATTCTAAGAAGCACGATGATGACTAAATTCAAGATTCAGAAATTTGATCGCACTAACCGTTTCAATTTATGGCAAGTGAAGATGTGAGCCATCCTATCTCAACAAGAGTTGAAGAAGGCATTGGTGGGTCGTGAAAAGATGCCAACTGCATTAACCGATGATTAGAGGGAAAAGATGGGTTACAAGGCCTTGACGATGATATAACTTTGCTTGAGTGATTAGGTTTAGCGACAAGTAGCAAACGAGAAGACTGTTGTTTCATTATGGCTCAAATTGAAGTCACTTTACATGACGAAGTCCCTCACCAGTAAGTTGTATATGAAACAGAGGTTGCTCATGTTTCATATGTCAGAAGGTACTCCTATTAAATCCCATCTTGATGAATTTATTTGCATAGTTATGAATTTGGCTAATATTGATATTAAGTTTGAAGATGAGGATTTGACTTTATTGTTATTATGTTCTTTACCTCCCTCTTATGAACATCTACCCGATACCTTAATACCTTGCTGTATGGTAGATATACTATCTTTGTTGAAGAAGTGAGATCTTCATTGTTGTCCATAAAGTTGATTGAAAATCAATTGACTAAGGGCTTAGACAGTAAGACTGGAGGTTTATTTGCCAGGGAAAGAACAAATAAAAAAGAACCTAGTAGCAAACAAAAGTCTAGATCAAAGTCTAGACATAGTCATTTGACCTGCAATTATTGCAAGAAGAAATAGCACATTAAAGTTGACTATTATAAATTGAAAAACAAAGAAAATATGGTTGAAAATAAAGATCAACAAAATTCAAAGCTAGCTGAGGCTAGTGTAGCAGAGATAAATTATGTGAACCTTGATATTGTTCTATCTGTTACAATTGATTCAAGACTAAGGATGAGTGAGTTCTTGATTCAGATTGCTCTTACCACGTGTCCTAATAGGGATTGGTTCTCCATATATGATCTGGTCAATGGTGGAGTCATTTTGATGGGCAACAATGCTTCTTGCAAAATAGTTGGTAAAAGGACAATAAAAATTAGAATGCATGATGGCATTGTGAGGACTCTAACAGATGTGCGATATGTTCCAGAATTGAAAAAAAACTAATTTCTTTGGACACTCTTGATTCAAATGGTTGTACATATATAACTTTAGATGGAGTGTTAAAAGTCAGTAGTGGTTCCATTGTTGTGATGAAAAGAAGGTTGGAAACCTTTAAGTGCTTGAAGGTAGTACAATTTGTAGTTTTAGCTTCATCCCGTTCATTATAGTCAGAACTTACCCAGTCATGACATATGAGATTGGGGCACATGAGCGAGAAGGGCTTGATGATGTTGAGCAAGAGAGGTCTTCTTTGTGGCGAGAGCACTAGCAAATTACCTTTCTGTGAGCACTGTGTGTTTGAGAAACAGAAAAGAGTTTATTTCTTAAAGGCCACTCATAGAACCAACGAGACTCTATATTACTTTCATTATGATCTTTTGGGGCCATCTCGTGTTCCCTCCAAAGGTGGTGCCAGTTATATGCTTACTTTCATTAATGCTTTTTTAGGAAGGTCTGGGCTTATTTTCTAAAGCATATATATGAAGTATTTAAGAACTTCAAGCAATGGAAGACATTGATTGAAAATCAAATGGGCAAAAAATTAAGAGGCTGAGGACCGACAATGGTCTAGAATTCTGTTATTCTGAGTTTGATGAATTCTGCAAGAATGAAAGAATTGCAAGATATAAAACAGTTTCTTGGTCACCACAACAAAATGGAGTTATAGAGCGAATAAGAGAGCACATTGCATGTTCTTTCATGCAAACCTCTCTAAAGACTTTTGTACATAAGCAATGTCTACAACCTGCTATTTCGTAAACCATTTTTCATCTACAACATTGAAATTCAAAACTGCAAAAAGAGATATGGTTTGGTAACACTCTTGATTATTCTAATTTAAAAGTTTTTGGTTGCCCTGCATATGCTCATGTTAATGATGATAAATTAGAGCCTAGGGATAAGAAATGTATATTTTTTGGTTATGTTTTTGGGGTGAAGAGATATAGGTTATGACATCTTAATCCTAAATCACCTAAAATCATAATGAGAAGAGATGTTGCATTTGATGAAAATGCTTTGTTTTATTTGAGAACGGAGTCTCCTTTGTGTGATGAATATAGGGTGGAGAGCATTGCAAAGCGGGTGGAGTTTGAGAGTGTAAACCAAGCTCCTTAAAAAAATCATACTGAAGAGCCCATTCAAAGCCAAGAGTAAGATGTTGGTGAAGTGGAAGAAACAACAAAACCACAATACAATCTTGCCAGAAATAGATCCAGGAGAGAGGCCAGGCCACATCAGAGATATGGGTTTGAAGAAATGGTGGCTTATGCTTTGTTAATAGTTGAAAAAATAATTGATGTTAGTGAGCCTTCCAAAATTGTAGAAGTTGTTTCTTGTGCTGATTCACCACAATGGATTGTTGCAATGAAGGAAGAAATTAAGTCTCTTTATAAGAACAACACTTGGGAGTTGGTAAAGCCACTTAAAGGAAAGAAGATCGGTGATTGAAAATGGGTGTTCAAGAAAAAAGAAGGAATCTCATATGTAAAGAATACCATATACAAGGCACGATTGGTTCCAAAGGGCTATAGCCAAGTGGAAAGTATTGACTACAATTATGTATTTTCACTAGTTGTGAGACATAACTCTATTTGTGTCTTGATTGCATTGACAACCATGCACAATCTACATTTGGAACAACTTGATGTCAAAATTGCCTTTTCCATGGTGAGCTAGAGGAGCAGATCTATATGCAACAACCTGAGGGTTTTGAAGTGAAAATAAAGGAAGATCATGTATGCCTATTGAAGAAGTCACTTTATAGCTTGAAGCAATCACCTCAACATTGGTACAAACAGTTTGACTCCTTTATAGTTGGTCATGGATATTCTAGAAGCAACTATGACAGCTATGTATACCTTAAATAACTATCTGATGGTTCTTTCATCTACTTGTTGCTTTATGTTGACGATATGCTTATTACAGCTAAAAGTATGTTTGAGATTGAAAGGCTCAAAGCATAGTTAAGTGGTGAATTTGAGATGACAGATCTGGGAGCAACTAAGAAGATTCTTGGCATGAAAATACACAGAGACCTAAATGCAAGGAAGATGTATCTAACACAGAAGGGTTATATTGAGAAGGTCTTGGAGTGTTTTGGCATGAAAGATGCAGAGTCTAAAAATATTCCTTTGGGGTCTAATTTCAAGATCTCAAAAGCTATGTCACCATAATCACATGAGGAGGAGTACATGACTTATGTTCCTTATTCTAGAGCAATTGGGAGGCTTATGTATACTATGGTATGTACTTGATTGGACATCTCCCATGCAATTAGTGTGGTTAGCAGATATATGGCTATTCCTAGAAAGAAATATTGGTAAGCAGTAAAATGGATCCTTAGATATTTGTGTGGTACCTCAGATGTGTGCCTTGAGTTTGGAAGATGTGTTACTAGTATTGTTGGGTACTATGATGCTGATTTTGTAGGTGATTGTGACAGGAGGAGGTCACTCACTAGTTATGTGTTTAACATTGGTGGTTGTGCTGTCAGTTGGAAGGCTACTTTACAGTCCACTGTTGCTTTGTCTATCACTGAGGTAAAGTATGTGGCTATAACAAAGGCAATGAAGGAAGCTATATGGTTGAGAGGCATGTTTGGTGAGCTAAGTCCAAGATAAGATGCTATCGTTCTTTATTGTGTAAGTCAGCGTGCTATTCATTTGACCAAAGACCAGATGTTTCAAGAGAGAATGAAGCATATTGATATCAAGTATCACTTTGTTCAAAATGTGCTCTCTAAAGGTGATATTTCGATGAAGAAGATTGATATAAAGTTCAACCCAGCTAACATGATGACAAAGTCTCTTACAGTGACCAAGTTCGAGCATTGCTTGAACTGGGTTGGCTTGTGCAACACTTAATAGCACATAGGGGCTTTTGTTAGAGGTGGAGCGAATTTGAAGTTTTTTTTTTACTGTGTTCATGTAGGGAGGCTTGATAGAATTCAAGTTAAGGTGAAGATTTGTTAAGATGCGCCTTGAATTCCATGTTACAACCTTGATAAGTCACTTGAAGAAAACCATAATGAGGAAAATTTTGAAAGTTTGTGGTGGTAGCGAAGGGACCGAGCCGTTAGGCTTGGGACCGTAACCCACCACTAACTTCATGGGGGTGGTATGGACCTGATCTGTTTGCAACAAGGTCCTATAAATACCTTTTTAGGGTTTTTTTTTTGTTAAGCTAATTTTTTTCTGAGTTTGAGCGTTCTGTGCGGCTTTAGGGTTTTCTACGAGAAGAGAACTGACATCTACCTTTGTAATTTTTCTTTTTTGACATAGTGAAAATCTTTGCTCCTCCATCGCCCGTGGACGTAGGCCTTTGGCCGAACCACATAAATTATGTGTGCTTGTTTTCTTTTTTAATCTCTTTCTCTCTCTCATTTGTGTTTATTATGCTATGCAACTTTCTAACAGTTGCATTAATACATTACATTTTCATGAGACCTGCAATGACTAAACCATTTCCATAGACCTATTATCCAAAGTCCAATTTCATCCTTGATGTCAAATGTTATATACACTTCTGATATACGAATTTGGCAAGAATTGCAATGCCATTTTGTTAGATATTTTATGTGGGCCTACATATGTAATTAATCACTCATTATAAATTGTTTAAGGTGAAAGCCCATTTAAAGTGT
Source organism: Nuphar pumila (assembly GCF_984573655.1). NCBI lineage: Eukaryota > Viridiplantae > Streptophyta > Magnoliopsida > Nymphaeales > Nymphaeaceae > Nuphar > Nuphar pumila. The sequence goes on along the minus strand of NC_143253.1, from coordinate 54,919,038 downwards.
TCTTATACGGTTGGGCCATATGATATCTTATAAAGTATGATTATAATAATGTGTAGATACCTTGTATGTGCCCTCATATGTCAGTTTTCGATTTTATGATGGCCTAAATTGGAAAGAAGACTATAGGGTAGTTACAATTAGGTTGTGGTTCTCAAAACCATATATAGTGGTTGTTCTATTTTTTCTTCCCATCAAAAAAGAAAATTGTCCCTTTCTCATTAGGTTTAGAGAATAAGGAAATGCCATCAATATAGGTTTTGGAAGATCAACCTCATCAAGATCTACCGGTGCAACGATGGATTTGGGTATGATTCTGCATTATGCTTTATTTGTTTTTAATCTTTTCAATGATTTAGCATAAACAAATTTAAGGACGAACAAAGATATTTTTCCTAAATCAAATTCCAATAATTGGTATCAGAGACTCTTGTTCTTATTGAATTGTTGAAATATTTGATTTTGCCTTGATAGTTCCTTTTAGGTAGCTAGAATCCCATCAGATTCAGTTTTTCCTCTTTGACCATCGACATTGGGAGCTATCAATAAAAAATAATTTATTGGCGCAGTTGACGCGTCTTTTGAGGGCTGATGGGACTGACAACCAACCAAAAGGGGTGGCACACCCCTTCGGTGGTGGCAAGCCACCAGACAATGTTGGGTGGTCTGTCAGACATCGTCCGACTATGCGTAGGTACCGTCAGGTTCCTGCACAGGGTGAGAGGAGAGAGACAAAGGACTGAATGGTCTTCCCCGATCTCTCACAGTATTCAGAAAGGGGACCAGATGGCCCCCTCCTCCGTTCAACGATAGGGCACAGGCAGAGGAGGTCTGAACGATCCTCCTCATGTTGTATGGTTGCGCACATGCGAATGACCTAGATCCGAGGGCAGGCAGGGTGAGTTTGGTCCCCCTGTCAGGTTTTGCGGGGACCGACCCGGGTCAGGTCAGACCTGACCTGCAGGTTGAGTTTGGTCTGACCTCCGATAGCCCAAGACCCTTGACGCATGTGTTTTGGACCATACAAAAAAATTAATTTAAAAGATTTTTTTTATTGGGTCTAAGCCACATCGGTATGCCATTTGGGTCATTTTAGAGGGTTGACTTTGGATATTTTTGACCCAATTTGGATTACGGTTTTAATTATATATATGCATGCTTTTACATATTATATTCAAACTTTGCTATTCTTCTTTTGTATAAAGGTCTAATATTCTAAAATGAGTTAATTGAAACATATTACCAAAGTAACTTATCTTATGAAGATTGACTTGTTTGGAATATTAAGATGTTTGTATATTTGAAATTCATGCAAATAGTGATCGACCCAAAGAAAGATTACTATTTAGCCAAGTTCAAATGTACATACAATAATAATTATGGAATGATTATCAAGTTTTTCATGTGAACAATGAGTGGGTTCACAGAAAGGCTTGTTGTTTGACATGATTAATTATCCATGTTTGAATACTGTAATAAGAGTATCACTTATAAGTTGACATTTTTGTCCAAAGACTATATGTCAATATTGTGATGGGTATCTTGTGATGGGATTCATCATAGTTTAAATATGTCAATTAATGTTAATGCATGTGAATATGTATATTGATTGTGAGCTTGTTGTGGTTTATTTTGTTCTTGATTTAGTAAATTCTTTTACTTCTATAATATCTGCAAACAACAATTTAATCTCAATTTTAAATTACACAAACTTCAAAAGCTAGAAAAATAACGTTATGATTGTTCTTAGGTGTATGGATTTAGATTTTTCACTTTGAGATGATCAACCCACGACTCTCATAGATAGGAGTTTCACTGAGGATAAAATGAACCATGAGAAGTGGGATCAATCCAATTGCATGAGTCTTATAATCATGAAACGTGTGATTCCAACAACTTTCGGGGGAGCTATATTTGAAGAAGCTAATGCCAAGAAGTTCCTTGAATAAATTGAAAAATATTTTGCTAAAAACGAAAAAGTTGTGATAAGTACTCTCCTTTCGAGTCTTGTTTTAATGAGGTATAAAGGTAAATGGAACATAAGAGAGTACACTATGAAAATGTCTCATCTTACTTTAATACTAAATGCACTAAAGTTAGAGTTGTCTGGGGACTTACTCGTGCATTTAGTTCTGATATCTCTTCCTGCACAATACAATCAATTTAGGGTTAGTTATAACTGTCAAAAGGATAAATGAACTCTAAATGAGCTCATTTCCCATTGTATGTAAGAAGAGAAAAAGATGAAACAAGAAAAAATAAAAAGTGCACACTTGGCAGTTACTTCTAAAGATAAATATAATAAAAGAAAAAAAGGGTAAATAAGCTAAAGGAGATCCTCCATTGTAGAAGAAACATCAGGATGCAAAGTTCAATTATTTCTTTTGCAAGAGTGATGGTCACATAAAGAAGGATCATACCAAATATCATGCTTGCCGTAAAAAGAAAGGCACCCTCCTTACTTTGGTTTATTCTAAGGCTAATTTAACTTATGTACCCAAGTACACTTGGTGGATGGATTCTGGTACTACCACTCATATATGTGTGTCTATGCAGGGTTGTCTAAGTTGTCGAATGTCAATTAATGCTAAAAGATTCATTTACGTGAGTGATGACAAATCAGTTTTATATTTACTTGATACTGTTGCAAGGTATCATGAAACCTTGCATGCAAGTTCATGTGGTACAAAATAAAAATTAGCCAATAAGAATTTTGTTATATTGTGGCATAAGCACTTAGGTCACATTTCTAAACAAAGAATAAAAATGCTTGTGACAAGTGAAATTCTTGATTCTCTTTATTTCACTGACTTTCAGGTTTGTGTTGAGTGCATAAAAGAAAAACAATCAAACATAAGAAAGATAGGTGCTGACAGAAGAATAGACGTCTTAGAACTTATTTATATGGATATTTGTATGTCATTCCCTATAGCTTCATGGAATTGTCAATAATATTTTATTATGTTTATAGATGACTATTCACGTTATGGATACATATATTTGATTCATGAAAGGTCTCAGTCACTGGATGTGTTCAAATCATTTAAGGATGAAGTTGAAACTCAACTTGACAAAATGATTAAATTCGTCAGATCTGACCGTGGTGGTGAATTCTATGGTAGATATGATGAATCAGGTGAATAATGTCTAGAGCCATTTGCTAAATTCCTAGAGGAATGCAGTATCATTCCACAGTATACTATGCCGGACAATTTTAGTATGAATGGTGTTGCTGAAAGACGAAACAAGACCTTAAAAGATAAGGTAAGAAGTATAATTTGTCATTCTATTTTACCAGAATCCTTCTGAAGAGAGGCTTTAAAGACTGCAACTTATATACTGAATAGAGTACCAACTAAAATAGTAACCAAAACCCCATATGAAATGTAGACAGACAAAAGGCCTAGTATGAAGCATTTTCATATTTGGAGATGTCCAGTTGAGGCAAGGCCATATAGGCGACATAAAAAGAAACTGGACTCAAGGACAGTTAGCTACTATTTTGTTAGATATTCTGAAAGATCAAGGGGTTATAAATTTTATGATCTTGTGAATAAGTTCTTTTTTTAGATAAAAAAATCTTGTTTATTTGAGAATGCTAAGTTTGGGGGAGATAATAAGGTAATATACATTTCTTTTGAAGAAGAATTTGTTTATCTTCCTACAATTGTTGTTAACAATGATCAGATTTTAATTTCTAACATTGTTCAAATAAATTCAAAACTAGAAAATGTCCAAGATCTCCCTATCCAAAATCAAGAGTTTACTCCTGAAGTACAAATTCAACAACCTCAAGAAAAACCTCAAGAAATATTTCAAGTAACCCAAGAACAAATGCCATTGAAAAAATCCATTAGAGAGAGAAGAAAGGCAATTCAAGATGATTATATTGTTTTTCTCTAAGAACATGAGAGTGATACTGGCTTAAAGAAAGATAATCCAATCAACTTCTATCAAGCTATATATAGTTATAACTCTCAAAAAGTGGATAGATGTCATAAATAAAGAGTTTAAATCCATGAAAGATAATGATGCATGAGATCTTGTCCCATTACCTGAAGGTGTGAAACTCATTAGTTGTAAATGAATATTTAAAACCAAGAGAGATTCAAATGGTGATATGAAAAGATATAAATCTCATCTTGTTGCGAAAGGGTTTACTCAAAGGGAAGACATTGACTATACAGAGACTTTCTCTCCAATTTCTATAAAAGACTCATTTAGAATAATGATAGCACTTGTGTCATATTTTGATTTAAAACTACATCAGATGGATGTAAAAACTGCATTCTTTAATGGTGACATTGATGAGACAATACATATGGTGCAACCATAATATTTTGTCTTAGGCAATGCAAAGGAAATGGTCTGCAAATCAAAGAAATCCATCTGTGGACTTAAGCAGGCTTTCTGTCAATAGTATCATAAATTTCATCAAGTTGTCATTTCATTTAGTTTTGACATGAATGTGGTTGATGAATGCATATACCATGAGTTCAGTGGGGTTAAATATGTTTTCCTAATTTTATATGTCGATGACATATTACTTGCTAGTAATGATATAGGCATATTGCACGAAACCAAGAGATTTCTGACAAAGAAATTTGAAATAAAAGATCTTGGTGATGTCTCTTTTGTATTAAGAATCCAGATACATCAAGATCGTTCTCGGGGTATTTTTGGATTATCGCAAAAGAGCTATATCGAAAAGATTCTGGATGAATTTGACATGAAGGATTGTAAACTAGGTGACATCCCTATTACCAAGGGAGACAAGTTTAGTCTCGCTCAGTGCCCCAAACACCACTTTAAAGTTAAGGATATGGAAACGATTTCATATGCATCTGCTGTATGGAGTATTATGTATGTTCAAGTGTGTACATGTTCATATATAGCATACATTGTTGAGATGTCAGACTGATATTTAAGTAACCCAAGAATGGATCATTGGAAAGCAACCAAACGGGTTATACGGTACTTACAAAGAACAAAAGATTACATGCTCACATACAAGAAGTCAAATCAGTTAGAGATCACTGGGTATTCTGATTTTGAATTTGTCGAGTGCCAAGATAGTCATAGATCCACCCCAGATTATGTTTATCTATTTCTTGGAGGAGTGCTAAGCAGACACTCATTGCATCTTCCACTATGACGGTAGAGTTCGTAGCATGTTATAAGACATCTAATCATGAAATATAGTTACACGATTTTGTCATAGTGCTGCGGATTTTAGATAACATTAAAAGACCATTAAAGTTGTTCTGTGACAATAATTTGACAATACTGTATTCCAATAATAAAAGGAGCTCATCAAAGTCAATACATATAAACATTAAGTTCTTTATTATTAAAAAAAGAGTGCAAAATGGTCAAATATCTATTGAACATATTGGCACAAACTTCATGATTGTGGATCCGCATACCAAAGGTTTACCACTCAAGGTCTTTCACGAGCATAATACTCGAATGGGTGTTATATCATTTGATGATATGTTGGTTTAGTGGAAGTTTGTATTTGGATGTTCTTAAATAAAATAAAGTTTTATTTTAATTAATGTAGTATAAGGCTCATGTTTCAGTTTCACTCTACACTCGTTTATTATGATCTCACTAAAGAATAAGACATGACTAGTTGGAAATAGGCATGTTCAGATCACATTACATGTAATTTACATACTTCACATTCATACTTGATCTATGTTGTTGGTTATGTCAATATATATGATCATTGATGGGTCTATTTACGTTGAATGTAATGAAGATTGCTTTGGTTCTATGTTGACATGATCGATGAGCCATATTGTTAGAGATGTCATCAGGTAAGACTATTTTTGAGCTCATAAGGTTATTATATAATGCGTGATTATATGGTAACATATGTGGCTCAAGTGAGAAATTGTTATATATTTTATGTAATCCTACACATGTAATTAATCACTCATTATAAATTGTCTAAAGTGAAGGCCCATTTAAAGTGATCTTATACGGTTGGGCCATATGACATCTTATAAAGTATAGTTATAATAATGTGTAGATACATTTTATGTGTTCTCATATATCAATTTTTGAGTTTATGATGGGCTAAATTGAAAAGAAGACTATAGGGTGGTTACAATTAGGTTATGGTCTCCAAAATCATCTATAGTTGTTGTTCTCTTTTTCCTCCTCATTCAAAAAGAAAATTGTCTCTCTCTTACTAGGTTTAGAGAAGAAGGAAAGATCACCAATACAAGTTTTGGAAGATCTAACCCCATTAAGATCTACCAGTGCAACGATGAATTCGGGTACACTTTCGCATTATGCTTTATTTGTTTTTTATCTTTTCAATGATTTAGCATGAACAAATTTAGGAATGAATAAAGATATTTTTACTAAATCAAATTTCAACACATTTCCCTTGGTGCATAGATCTAGCCGCATTGGCTCAACCTCACTTATGATCTCTATCCATGTCAGCGTAAAACTCCGAGGGTTTATTCCTCGACCCCAAGGAGTCACCAAGCTTTAGCTTACGCAAAGAGGTGACACCCATGAGATTTGAATGTAGACTGCGCATCAACGAGTCTAGGCCCATCCCACTATGCCAAACCCCTTGGTTCTACGCTAACATCAACATTATTGTTTATGCTGGGTTCATGTATCTTGGTTATTATCAAATCAAACTACTATGATTAAGGACCTAATTAATTAGAACCCACACCAAGGAACCAGATCCAACCTTTCATATTTGGTTTAAATACGTTATGTATGAAAAAATTAGTAAGTTACGGAAGTCGTCAGCACACACGGCCCAGATCTAACTTGGAGCTAGTTCCAGTTATACACATTCTATAATAGCATGTTGTGGGATAAGGATATTGGTCAACTGAGATTAAGACCAAAATCTGATTAATGAAATCCATAAAGTTCGGACTGGAACACATTCAGTACTCGGCCGAGTACTGTTGCAAAGTACTCAGCCAAGTGAGTGCATCCAACCACTTCCCTCTTCCCGTAACAGTATGGCACCCACTGATGGGACGTCATGAGTATCTTGCAAGGTACTCGGTCTGATCACTAGATCTCCTTTCTTATAGTTGAAGATCAAACTGATATTAATGCCAGATTATCAAATTATCGCCTTTCTGTTACCACGATTAAAAAACACTTTTATAAAAGTATGGAAGTAAGAGACAAGATTAGGTTCAATCACATTGCACAAATGCAATGTGCTGTTGAACCTGATCACCCACCGTCTTCTTTTATTGTGAGCCTGTGGCCCAACATTAGATGGATGGTGATCAGTTGCAGCGGCACATTGCATTTGTGCAATGTGATTGATTGCACCTGATCCCATCACTCGAAGTAAGGTATATATGTTCAGAGAAGCTTCTTTTTTTTTCACCAAAATGAAGTATTAGCCTTGCTTTTATGCATAACAAATTTTTTGAGGAGGAACTTTTTATTTTTATTTTTACTTGGAGAAACCACCCCAGGATCATAGACCTAGTCGCGTTGGCTCTGCCGGCTGTACTTGCAGTCGCTGTCTTGGCAGCATAAAACTCCGACTCCAATGGCTTACCCTTCGGCCCCAACATTAAACTTTATGATGGCCATTCAGGAGTGGCTCCTACAGGATGAGTGAATTCCCCGTGGGCTAAGTACATGCGAGATTTCCCCTGTTTTTCATGTACAGCTTTACGCACACATCCAAAACAATGCAAATAGCTTTGTTTGGATATCTATAATTTGGATCTGAAGGAACTCTCATAAAATAATTTGTCAACCAAGGCAATGCCTTAAATTCAGTCCATCATGCATCCAAGTCTAGCCAAATCAACCTAATCATGATGAGATCAAAGGGCTTCTCCCACGCCAAGGTCAGGCCAAACTGAGACTTGCTAATTAAAACATGTCAAAAGGTTTTTAATCTAAAATAAATTTGAAATGTAGTTCATTATATAAATTGTTGTATAAACACAAATTTTAAAAAAGTTCAATTCTCTTAACATGAAACATTTAGGGTGCATTTGCATTCATATGACATTTCTCAAAAGACAGGTTTCTCTTGCTTGGATGCCATTATTGTTTTAAGAAAAAAAATCTAAAATTCTAGAATTCCCTAAGTAGAGTTCCCACCTCCTTAGGTGGGAACTCTAATTCTCTAACCATCGAGAGTGCTCCCAATCAACCCTTCCCTCCCTCTGGTTTATCATTGTCGTTGTATATCCGGATCCATAAGAGATCTATTTGGATTCAGTTTAGTTTATGATGATTTGATTTTTTTATTTGATTTTGGATATTTTTATCATGTAATGAATCCATCTAAGATCCAATTAAGATTATGGCTTATCTTATTCTCTATAAATACTTATTGTAGGGATTGTTAGAGAGAGGTTTGATGAATGAGATTATGAAAATTTTCTTTAATTTTATGTTTTAGTTATTTATTTTACATTAATTCTTCTTTGGTAACCTAATTTATAAGAGTAGCGTAACTTAATTGTTTTTTCGTTAATCAGAGTTTTCGTTTGCATCAAGGACAATAGCTAAGAGCCCTGATGCTACCACTTGGATTTAGAACCTACATGTTGATGCCCACGATTTTGATAGTTATACCAGTGATTTGGAGGAGATCTTCGGAAAAGTATTTAGTGCTCATTTTGATCCATCATCTTTCTTTGGCTGAGTGGCATGTATTTTCATAAAGCCCATTTTTCCAATTATAAAGCATGGCTTAGTGACTCTACTCGCAGTAGACCTACTGCCCAAGTGGTTTGGCCAATAGTGTGGCTATATAGATGGGGTTTTTTAAGGAATATAAATAACCTCTAGATTCCCCCACCCTCCCTCCCTCTCTCTCTCCTCTTCCTCCTTCCCCCTTCCTCCTCTACTCGTTTCCTTCTCCTCCTTTTCTATAGCTGCCTCCTTTGCCATTCTCCACCTCTACTGACTCCTCCACTTCCTCCCTTCTTACGACTCTTCCTCCTCTTCTCATCTTCCTCCACCTCATCCACCCCTCTTTTACTTCCACCTCTCTCTACTGCAAGTCTGCAACAACCAGGCTTCAACTACTGGCTTTCGGTGGCAGTCTCGGCCGTAGTTTGGAGAAGGCGTCAAAGTCTGCATTTCCAGCGGCAGGCTTGAACGTTGGATGCCCTAGCTTGTGCCGAGTTTCGTCAATTGTGCCGATCACCGCTGGAGTCCCTAACCCTCGCAAGTGTGCTTCTATCTCGTATATTTCCTTTTTCAGAGTTTCGTAGGCCCCTCCATCGGTGCCTTTCGTCGTTTGGTTATGCGCCCCTCATCAAGCCGTTTTTGGGGGCTTGCTCTTGATCTCCCGTTGTAGGTCAACCTGCGAGCCCTACATTTCATCAAGGAAGCCTTGAATGATTGGGGTGCAGCCTTTGTGCTTCGCCGGTGGGGATTGAATGTTGTCTTGCCTTTCAAACTCAATTATTGGTTCTTCTCTAAGCTTTCGGAGTCCCTCCGATCATGCCTAGACGTGGGCTCTCTTCGTATTTCGAACATTAGGTTTTTTTTGCAAGCTATTAAGCGGGAGCCTCTCAAAGCGTGCTCTATTAAGGCTATGCTTGTTTTGCCTTTCTTCATTTATGAACTTCCAGTATGGGTTGCTGATCGAGGATGGCAGCATGTCCCATCTACTTGGCAAAGCTCCTTCCACGTTGTTCGCTCTAGATCTCAGTTGAGTCATGCCAGGTCGGGAGATTGGTGGTGTGCTGCTTGTTTTTCTCTAAACTTCCACAAATGATGTGATTGTCATAAGTGTGGCACATTCTCATTCGTCGGGGCAAAATCTAGTCACTAAAGATTTTTCTGGGTTGGAGCATCATCCTGCAAGTCGGAATCATGAACGACCTCCCCAGAAATTATCCTTCTCACCATGGGTGCAAATTGGCAATCTTTATAACCCGGCGAATTCATTACATGCTGTCAAGATTAGGTCTATTTGGGTCCCGGTTCGGCCGCAACACTTTGGGCTTTCTTTTTCGTCATTTGCTCCAGCTATGTTAGCCACATCTTCAGCGTATGATGGCATCTCCCAACCGTCGCAAGTTCTGCTAGGGGTGGGCCCCAAAAAATCTGGCTCTGCCATCAATGTTTACTCTCCTGGAGATTTGCTGCTCACTATTTATAATGCATGGAGCTTGACGTCTGATTCTTTTTGCGCTAATTTTTATGGCGGACTGACGATGAGGTTGGGTAGGCATGCTAGTAGGAAGCAGAGGAAAAATTTTCCATCCTCGCCATCGCAAGTTCTGTCAAGGGTGGGCCCACAAAAAATTTACCATGACAGCAGTGTTTTCCCTATTGAAGTTCAGTCGCTAATTATTTCTCAAGCTCAGGGCCTGGTGTCTGCTTCTGTTTGTACCACTTCCTGTTACAGCTTGGAGGCGCGGTTGGGCACGCTTGTGCGTGGTGGACAAAGGAAAAATCTGCAATCATCCCTTATTAATTTTCCCTCCAGACACTCTGACTATTTGGTTATCAATCTTATTGCGTTTAATGCTAGAACCAACCTAACAATCAGATACATAGTGCTTGGCTCCTCAGTTCCGCGTCCTCTTCTTGTATCGCATTATGTCTTTGAGGTTTTTTTATCTGCCAAATCTTTTGGTCTTTCGCCAAACGGGGTCTCATCCGGTAGTCCAGCGCGAGGTCAGGGTAGCCACCTGTTTATGCCTTTGCTTCAGCAACATCCTAGTCCACAACCCCTGGGTGTCACGGTTGTCGATGCAGCTAAGTTGCTGGATATCTCCCTCTCCTCTTCACAGCTGCAAGCTATAGCTGTTGATATGGATTCTACGATTTCAACTATCTTTGCTATTATTGGAGACTTTCTCTGCCACTCCGTTGGAGCAGACTGCAAGCAGTTGGGCATTTTCGACGGTCACTTGAGGTTGTCTGTCAGTGCTGGGGGTGTTCGGCAAATCATGCATGGTCAGCGAAGAAGGAGGAGGCATTCACCAATTGTTTCGGCTACCGATGCTAGGTCCCCAAGAAGGTCGTCTCGGTGCCACCAACCCTGAGTTTTTCTAGATTTTGTTCCATGAAGATTGGTTGTTGGAATGTTAGGGGCTTAAATTGTCCCACGAAACACCTGTTTCTGGCTAATTGGGTTAGGGAGGAAAAGCCCGACCTACTTGCTTTATGTGAAACTAAAATGGAGGTCATCCCGCTCGTGGTCGCCTCTAGCATCTGGCAGGGAGCTAACTATTTCTTTAAGCCTGCGGTCAATCATGCAGGAGGTATCCTTATCTTGGAAAAATAGTCTTTAAATTTATCTCAGTTGAATGTGGGTCTTTTCTCTCTATCTGTTGCTTTCAATTTGCAGGCAGTTGGTAGAAGGGTAGTGGTTTATGTTGTTTATGGCCCTAATCTCGCCGCCATGAGGCCTGCATTTTGGGATGATTTGGATAGGGTTGTCGTTTCCACCGGAGATTGTCACCTTCTTATGGGGGATTTCAATTATTTGCTATCTATTCATGACTCTAATAACCTTGTTATTCTTAATCCCTCTATGTGAGGTTTCCAAGACTTTGTTCATCGACATTTCCTCTACTCTATTCCTTTAACCGGAGAGCACTTCTCTTGGTCGAATAGGTGGTCTCGTCCGTTCTGTAGGGTCCTTGATAAGGTCTTTGTCATCCCTAATTTATTGGACCTCATTACCGATATTAAGTGCGTGTTGTTTGGTCCCTCTATTTCGGATCATGGGCAGATCATCACTCATTGGGAGGATGACTTTCAACCCACCAGGAGCTTTGCGTTTGAAGAATGGTGGCTTCAGGAGCCATATTTTCTCTTAATTATTGCTAATTCTTGGAACAAACTTGTTGATGAGCATTGAGCGGCGCTCCGGATTCAAAATAAGCTTTCTTGTGTAGCTAAGGATATCAAAGTTTGGCTTCATAGTCGTAATGTGGAGAAATTTCAACAAATGGTCGCATGGGATCAAGAGATTTCTATGTTGTATCAGTCTATGTCTTCTTCTGGCTCGCTTTCTGATTTGCAATTTCTCAGTCTCCAGGCCAGGTCCTTAGAATTAACTATGCTCTTGAAAAGCTGGAGGGTCAAAGAGGAAATTCATTGGAAGCAAAGGTCTAGGGTAAAATGGCTTGTGGTTGGTGATGACAACACTAAATGTTTTCACTCATATGCTTCTCATCGTCATAGAAGAAAGGTCGTTCCATCTATCTCCATTGGGGGTGTTTTTTATCTCAATCAGCACGTTAATCCGGCAATCTCGCTATATTTTAAGGATTTATATTCTGCTTCGTTAACTGCGGAGGGTGTCTTTGGTAATGTCCTAGTGGGGTCAATTCAGCCTGAGCAAGCCAGATCTATGCAAAGCAGGTTCTCTGACGATGAGATTTTTAGGGTCATTAAGGATCTGTCGGGTTGGAAAGTGCTTGACATTGACGGGTTTTATGTCAACTTTTTTAGAATCTTTTGGGACTGTGTTAAATCAGACGTGGTGAGCATGTTTGATGAGTTCTATCGTAACTCTAGACTGCCTTATTATTTTCATGTTGTTATTATTTCGCTTATTTCAAAAGCGGATGAGGCCACCAATATTTCACGATTCCGCCCAATCTCAGTTATGAGTGCTCTTTATCAGATGTTTGCCAAGGTTTTGGTGAATAGGGTGAAATCAGTGGCTAACCAGATTTTTTCAGACTCTCAGTTCACCTTTATCCGTAATAAGAGGGTCCAACACTCGTTCATCATGGCATTCAAGGTTGTTCATTCCTTGCAGCATAGCGGTCAACCTTACTTTGTCCTTAAATTAGACTTTCATAAAGCTTTTGACTCTGTGCATTGGCCATTCTTATTTTAAATGTTAGCAAATTTTGGTATTGGTCGTCGTTTTTCTGGTTGGGTGTGGGAGCTAGTCTCAAATGCCCAGGCCATGTTAAATATCAATAGTGCTAGAGGAGACCGATTCAAGCTGGGGCGGGGTTTGCGGCAAGGGTGCTCCCTCTCACCTTTGTTGTTTAATGCTATTGCTGAGGTGCTTGTGGTCTTGCTTAAGCGGGCTGTGGTATCGTGTTTCATTTGTCCTTTGTAGGTTTCAGACTTCTTGGGTCATATTCTTACTTATGCTGATGATATGATCATTTTTTATTGTGCAAATGTTCAGCAGATGCTTAGGTTCAAGCTTATCATTCAGTTCTTTCACTCTCTATCTGGGCTTTCTCTAAATGAGACAAAATGCTCTATTACCATGTTCAATGTTCATGCCAATATACTTGCAGCTGGAAAGAGAATTTTTAATTGCACTATTTCTGACATGCCTATTAAGTACCTGGGCTTGCCGTTACAAGTCAACCGCCTCTCTTCTACTGCTTGAGCTCCGACACTTCAAAAAGTGAAGCGCAAATTGCTTTCGTGACAGTCGTCTTATCTCTTCATCGCCTGCCATCTAACCTTAGTCAGACATTTTCTTTCAACTATTCCAGAATTTTTCATGTCTATGTTTGTGATGCCTGTGGGAGTAGAGAAGCAGCTGACGCACTTGCTAGCAGGTTTTCTATAGTCTCGGTGTCAATTCAAGGGTAAGCGTCACTTGATTGGTTGGCGTTCGGTGGTCTTACCTCGGCGTATGGCTGGTTTAGGCATTCTTGCGCCCAGACTGCGGAACATTGTTCTTGTCGCCAAGCAATGTTGGTTGACCCACCAACCGGATAACCCTTGCGCTCGTTTGCTTCTTGCTAAATATGGGGATCCTGCTCTTATCTTGGTTCGTCAGAGAACCTGGGGTTTGGCGCTCTCGCACTTGCATAAATTGTGCTTGAGGGCTTTAGCCTGCTTTAAAGACCATTTTGAGGACTACATAAATTTTGATCAGTGGTTATAGTGGGCGTTGACGCCAAGCGGAGAGTTTCTCACCAAAAAAGTCTATAGATCGTTGCTCCCCCCGGGGGCTGATTGGTTGCCCGAGGATGTGCTTTGGGCGAAGGGTCCTTCTCCCCGTTCTCGAGTCATGGCATGGTTAATTTTGCATGATAGGATCCAGACCCACAATAATTTAAAGAAGCGGGGCATTCAGCTCCCGAGTTGGTGCGTGCTTTGTCAAGCTGCAGAAGAATCTACGTTTCACTTGTTCTGGTCTTGCCCAATATTTGTGGAACTCTTTAGTAGGACCTGGAGGCATCCAGAAGTGTTTGTTAAGGAGGAGTCTTTTGCGCTAGATCTGATCTTGGGCCCGGTTTGTATTAGGTGCAGCACGAGGTGGAGGTTCATCTGGCGAACGTGGTTGCTTACTTCTTGGTGGTTTGTTTGAATGGCACGAAATGATGCTCATTTTCGTCAAATTTCGATTAACATTCAAAACCTGGTGCATAAAATCTTGGTAGATGTTTATGCAATCTTGCGTATGCATCTTAGTGATCTTCCGCTCCCTCCTGCTGACGCTACCTCTCTTTTGTCGCAATCTGGGCAAGCGGCTCTGGCGTGAGCCCGTTTTATCTGTCTGATGTTCTTTTTCTCTTCTGCTTTCTTTATGTGTTTTGACTTTGCTCTTGTTCAGTTCATGGGTTCAACATTTTGTTGATTTTCATGAGTGGTAATGTTGAATTTCTTCTCTCTCTCTCTCTCTCTCTCTCTATATATATATATATATATATATATATATATATATATATATATAAAGAGGTAAAAGGAGTAAGATATGGGTCTCATGTTAGATCCAAACCCAACTCTAAAATGGGGTGCAAACGGGTTAGATCCTTTTAGATCTGAATCCAAATCCAAAATTCAAACAACAGATTCAAATCTGAATCAGATTTGAGGGTGCTAGATTGAATCCAAAATACATGGAGTAATACTGGAACTGAAAAAAAATTGAACAAAACAAGTTATTTACATGTAAAATTTGCATTTGGATCAGATTTTGATTCGAGTAAACTCCAGATCTGACTTAGAATACTGATTTGAATATGACCCGAATCTGAAAGTGATCTGATTGAAGAGATCTGAATCCTATCCAAATCCACATTCAGGTTTCATTTAAAATATCCATATCCAAAAAATATGTCAGGCTCGGATTGGATATCTGACCATATCCGATCCATTTGCAGCCAGTCTAAAATGTATACCATAAAGTCATATCCAAACATGGATCTGAGTGGTATCCAATGAGATAAAAAAAATATGAACATGAATCCATAAAAATGATAAAAAATAAGCTTTTTACATATAAACATGCAAATGGATCAGATTTGATTTGAAACCAAATTTAGATCGAGTAAAAATAAGATTTGGATCCAATTTGAATACCAAAGTAATTTGATTAAGTGATCTGAATATGATCCATAATGCACATTTGAATGTTGTGTTTAGGATCCATTCATAGAATCCAACCAATTTTCAGAATAGACCCAATCCCTTTTCACCCTTACACCAACGTGTGTTTGTCTTAGCTGCCTACCCCCCCAGCTGGCCTACCAACAGTGGATGCATTGTTCTGCTCAGGCACGCACCCTGTAGGAGATCCTTTAGCAATGCGCTCTCTAAAAACAATTTTTACATAATAATGCATGTGCGCGATGAATGGTGTGTGCGGGTCCATTACCAGTTAGCCAGAATGTGGTAGCAGCTACCACTTTATATATATATATATATATATATATATATATATATATATATATATATATATATATATATATATATATATATATATATATATATTGACTATTAATTTAAAATCTAGTTATATTGGATCAAGTTGAATTTAACAATGTATAGATCCAAATTAATTGATTATGATCCGTTTACATTCCTGCTAGTATACCTTCTTTTTTTGGTTACCTTATTCCAAAAGAATAGCAACTCTCACATCAATTCCATGATAAAATAAATAAAAAATAATATGAATTCTCAAAGAAAAAGAATGAGTACGTTCGCTGGAAATCTTGAGATCGAGAATTCTATCATGATAATTCTTTAGATTGAGAATTCACTTTTTCATGAGAATTCTCCTCCAAAGTATCCAAAACGCACCCTTATTTTCGTACTAGAGAAGCAACTTCCCATCTTAAAAAAAAAAACGAGTTTCACATAAAATTCCAGAAGTGTGAAAGAAGAATGTATGTTTGTGCTTCCTAGTTTTCAGAAACTTCTAGCTCTGTAATGTAACCCAATCTGACCATGAAATCTCTAGTTATGCAGCACATTAAGACTTGGGACCATATAATATTAGCGCAATAACTTTTATCAGATATAAAAGTTGACAGTGTGTAAAGAAAGTAGTTGGATTCTCACATGATTGAATTTGTAGAGTATCAAAATCTACCATGGCCAATTTAGCATAACCACCAAAACGGTTCATGAGGGATGAATGATCGGTAAATAAATATTGGATTGGTGCTCCATTTGGTTCTTGCAGCTCCTGTTGAGCCTGAACGCAGCCCAGCTTAATCTCAAAAGCAATGGACTACTAACATTGTGCTAGGCCTAATGCAACCTGCTTCACACGAAATTCATAGAACAGAAAAGTCGGGCTTTGGATCAAATGATACTGAATGGCGATTTTCAATTGTTTTACACCCGACGCCAAATCCCCCAAAATTCTTTTGAATGGCAGATTTGGCATCCGGCCCTTGATCCAACAGGAAAATCACCATCAATGGTGTGGTGATTTTCAATATCACCTGATCCAATTCTCAGAGTTGGACAATGCAGTTTCCAAATGCTTAGCTTTAGCCTGCTATATTTTGTAGCACCTGGTTTAACCATACAGGAAGGTGAATGCATGCTTGATCTTAATGCATGTGCGGGCACATACACATGTAAGAGAGAGAGAGAGAGAGAGAGAGAGAGAGAGAGAGAGAGAGAGAGAGAGAGAGAGAGAGAGAGAGGCTACATTATTCATTAGTTGTATGAATAGCACAGAGGTACACATATTTAAGGGTCACCAGGCTTGCTTTTCCCCCATCAAGCCAAGGATCTCCCCCCACAAGCTCACACTTCCAACCCTGGATAGGCCTATGGCCCCAGGGCTACAAGCAACCACCTTCCAATACCCAGCTCTAATCTCATCATTCAACTGTTCCCTCTCCCATCCACAATACCCATCAAAGAACCTGAAATCCCCCACACCCACCAAATTCTTCCTCACCATGTCAGCAGCACACCCAACATTCTCCTTGGTGCCATAGTACAACCCACTTATCACTTCATCAAAGACCCCATTCTTTCCCACATTGTCATCCACCCCTTGAGGGCTCATAAGAAACAGGCCCTCTTGAAGGGGCCCACCAAAGAAAAGGGGACGGTCCGAAAAGACCCCGGTGATATCCAGGTCTGTTGATCTCGTCTCCTTGATCGACATTAGCGACGGTCGGTTCAATATGAGCCCGGAAGGACCGGTCGGTCCGGTCGAGAGCATGAGGATGACGGTCCGCTCGAATATGTGGACCCCATCAAGCTTCTCAGTTGCAACAAGCAAACAACCTCTTTCGGGTTCGTGGATCGGGTGAGCCCACAACTGCCCCAATGTGATAGATGAAGGCTCAGGGTTTGAACCTGGCCACTGTCTGGGGCTGGGAGTACTGGACTTAGCAGCTTCCTGCCCAGCCACAAGTTTTGCCCGGAAAGCTCGCCAGTCTGAGTTAATTAAAGGCTGGGGATCGTCATCTGGGTTGGGACCTTTGAGCTGGCATTCTGCAAATTTTTACACATAGTAAACAACATTGACAAAATGGCCAGAAAAAACAGGGGTTTTACTGCAATCTACATGAGCATCAAAGCTGGGGGGTTTAAATACAATACACCTACAGATTTCTTCAGCTGTATGGAAACCACTTGATTCACCAGAGAAGCATCGTACTCTCACTTGATAGGAACCCACTTATAATGGACTGGTACAAGTTAAATTGAGATTGCTATGAAAGTCTCTCTCTCTCTCTCTCTCTCTCTCTCTAAAGTCTAGATTATTGTAGGTAATTAGGGTAGTACTGTGAAGTTGTTTATCTTGTTCAAGGGAAGAAAAAAATTAAGTTGGTAGCTATAAGAACGCTCCTAAATGCATAGGGAAAAAGAAGGATCATCTTACAAGAAAGTGGTGGCTGTCAGATTCAACCGAGTTTAGGGGATCTTTCCCTACCGGCAAGAAGAGGACCAAGACGTTCCTTTTTCATAAATCTGGGTATGAAAAACAACATTAACTGGAAACCCCACAAATTTCTCACACAACATAATGTAAGGAACACCAATTGACTTAATTTCGACAAAGTGAACAGAACATAAGAAAACAAAATGGGATAATACCCACTTGGTAAAACAATGTTTTTCAACAAATGATCAGGAATGAACAAGGAAAAGAAAAAACAATGATCTACCCTGTATAGTGATCACCGACCTAAATATACTTCAATAAATAAAATGAATCAAAAAGCTAAAAACGAATTTAAATAGTGGATCCTGCGTTGTGGTTTTATTATCCGCCAATTCCCCCAAATGAGTCTTAAATTTTTAAACTCCAAAAGATCTCTAAAGTCCCAAGTTTCTCAAAGACACCATAGCAAAAGTAAAGGGGGTTAGACCTCTAATTAGATTATTCTACCTCATAATCAATCAAAGACTCTGTAAAGACAATTGATCAACCTACTAATTTTTGTTTTCATACGTAGCAGCCCAAGCTTAGGTTAGAACAAGCACATAAAGTCTCAAGGAAAAAAAGAGAGGAGAAAGATAAGCTTACTGGTAAGAGCAGAGGATCCAACAGTGCATATGTGAAAGGAGAAATTCTTGCGAGAGGCAAAAAGCCTGTTCTTGCCAGAGTTAATAGAATCAAACGTGAAGGAGAAAGTTTTGTGGGTGAGGGAAAAACAGACATCCATCATCAACATCTCATTCTAGTGGGTGTTCCCCTCTTTCTCTTGGTTCTTATCTTTTCTGCTGACATAGTAGGAAGGTATATATAGTAAACGAAAAAGGCAACCCAGATGGATAAGGATTTATACGAGATGCCGTGGAAGAATCTACACCTCAGGTTCTCGACCTTTCAACACGGCCTTCCATGCAGCGGTGGGCATCGGCCCGCCCCGGACCCGTTTAGAGTTCGGCCTGTCGGGCTTTAAGTGCCGACTGACCCGTTTACTAACGGACCAGGTTTTGCCCCGGTTGTTAGAGCAGTCCATGGTACAGAGCCAATGCTGAGTCCAAACTGACCCGACCCAAATCCATTTGTAAATATCAGGTCATTCGTCCTTGACCTTGAGGACCTCTTCAATTAAGATCACACTAAGTACTATGTGTTTTGCTGCTATAAAAAAAATAGTAACAACAGGCGTAACACCGTTACCTACCGTTAATTAAAAATAAAAAACATAAAAATAAATACATTTTATCTCTAAATGTATCCTCTCTCTCTCATGCATGCACACAGTGGGTTTCTCCAACGAGTCCACCAGCGATCCCGCAAGAACCCCAGCATCCCCTCTCTCTTTCTCTTTGCATCTATCTGCGAAGAAGAACTCCTCTTCATTGATGATCTGGCGAGCGTCTCCCATCATCTCCTCAATTTCTCTCTTCACCAGCAAGGATCGCTGGGGAACTCATCAGAGACAAACCAATGGTGAGGAGGGGAAGAGAAAAGGGCTTCCTTGCACACAGAGAGAGAGAGAGCTCAGAAAAAACTAGAAAAAGGAGGAAAGAGATGGAATATAACCAACCATAAAGAGAGTGAAGTTAGGGTTTGCTTAGCTTAAAAAAAAAAAGGAGGTCCTGGGGGACACTCATTGGATCACCGACATAAACCCACCAATGCAGAAGAGGGATTCCTTGCAGGTGCAAAAAAAAAACCCACCAATGGATTTGAGCTCACCATCACCTTAGAGTAATAAGATTAAAGTGTCATAAGAAGTGTGCCAATCAATCTAGCTATGGTTATTATATATATATATATATATATTGGCATCATGTTGAGAGCGGACAAAGATAACTTTTAAGGGTGATAGAATTAAGATATTGTAGATATAAATAAGAAACATGATGGAGGACTTAGTAAACTAGCATGTGAAGGAGCAGTAAGCGAAAACATAGAGTCCAGGGCATTCTTGCTCTATTTTTGGATAAATTGTCTGGTCATTGACACTGGTGACAAGACAGTTAGTGCATCGGACCATATATTTTAGGTGGAATATGAACCAGGTGGATGACTTTTCTTGGAGGGCTGCTACATTTGTACATGTGTATTCAAGCCTCACACAATTGAATACTAAAAGCAAACAAATTGTACTGGTATGCTAGTGTTGTTGTAGGTTTGCATAATAAGTTGTTTATGTGGTCCTTAAACTGAATCGTGTAGTAATTTTCTTGGTTTTATCTATTCAATTTCATTTTGAAAGCTTGAGGTTCCCAAATCTTTTCTTTAACATACAACAGTGGTTTTATAGTGTTTTGTTGTGCGACTTGTTTAACGTCCTAAACCCATGGTTCGATCACCACCATTCATTTTTTTGGCATTATACCATGTTCCACATTTTTTTTCATGATTTTTTCTATTTAAACACAAACAACCTACAAAACATTTACAAATAGAAACAACTTTAAAAAACAAACAAAAACTCCTATTACATTTACAAAAAAGTTTCTTTTTTAAATAAGAGGGAGGAGGGTACTAGCTATGAAGAGTAACCTAAACTAAAGTTGAGAGATGTGGTGGTGGATCTGGTCTTACCAAACTTATATTGTTTGTCTGCCGAAGGGTAAAATGATGCAAATTCATGTATATCCATAGGCTCCTCCTCCTCCTGGCCAGAGTGTGTTGGATGTTGATTGCTGCTAGCTTCCAAATATTGTGTAGGGAGAAGAGGACATTTTTTTGTGGGTGTACCTCCTTGGATCACCTGTTGGTAGAGACAATTCTTTCCACAGGTGAATGCTGGTCAATCTCTAAAACTTAACCTATAATTTACAACTGAAGAAACAGACGGGGTACTGAAGGTTGTAACACACCCTAGCGCCAATCTTCTTGTCAATGCAACTAGAGTACAGGAGGATAAATTTTCCACCGATGACATCTCCAAGTTGTTAGAAGATGTCATCTTTTCAATATTGGGTCACAAGACCGACCCAAATCCACACAAGCTGAGAAAGGGGGAGACAAAATTCTTTGCTTAGTTCCTAAAGAGGAAGGCAATTTTCTTTGCCAAGAAGATATATCCTTCACTTTATCTATGTTCTCGATGTATTCAAACAACGCATGGATAATGCCTATGCTTGGGTTGTCCTCCAGCAGATCAAACTGCACTAATCCACTGCACTTCATATAATGCCCTAAAATTTTATTGAAAATTTTCAAGATTTTTTTTTTAATTTTGACTTATCTTTTTTGCAAGTACCGTGGAATAGTTTATTTGAACCCGATTCAAACATTGGGCGACTTACAATAGACTCAAACACACACATAACTGGATTTCAATAACTTAATCTAAGAGATTAATTCAAATAAGTACTCAAATAAATTCAGAGTTTAATTACAAGTATCAACAAAAAACCAACTTAATATAAAAATATTCAAAATAAAGATGGATCTCCTGGAAAAGAAATGATGATAATCCATCTAACACCCCGAGCAACCCGCCATCACTCCAGCTTATGCATTATCTGTAAAATTTTAAAGTAGGGGCATTAAACCATAGCCCCAATAAGATACACCAAATGACATAAACATGGACAAAGTTTAATCACAAGAGATATCCACAGGTCCATGTTCAAATAAAAGTTCAAATCATGCAGCATAATACATAAGCATACACATTTCACAAATTCATAACCCAATCATAATTATAGGAAACATTCAAGCTGGGTATACTACTATGCATAATTTCAGAAGCAAACAACAATTCATAATGAACCTTGCATTCATGTATAAATTGAACTAATGTTAGTGAGTCTATATTTTAGTATTTTGTTTATCTTTTCTCACCTTTAAGGGTACACACTCAGATATTCTAACTTTGATTAAACCAAGTCAATGGGGGTGTCTCTTATGCCATATAATTTATTAGCCTCATTGATTAGAAGAATTTGTAAACTCTTCTAAGATTTTTCCACTAAAACGGTTCATGACCGAGAGAACTCTCAGTGGTTCATACATAATTGATTTCTACTCTATAGAGATTCGAGACATACCACCTAGGCAACATAGTAGTTCAATCCCCTACGACCGATGACTAGGAACCAACAACGATGCCTAGCTCTTCAAAGTAACAAATGGTCGATCGATCGAGTGTACCTCTACCATCTCCAAGGTGGTCCTGGGTTTGAATGGGTCACTAGATGTTATATAAATTTATGCTCATAAATTAATTTCAAGTGCTCTTAGCATACGGGATCCCTAGATCAAGCTCCGCTTTGGGATGCTTCCATAACACAAGCCCGTTCATTAACCCATTCAAACAGCTCGCAGTGCATACCCACTTGTGTGTAACTTTGAGCTTGACCTCCTTGAGGCTTATATGTTATGTGCATGTTTACTATATTTTTATTTTTTGCTTAGTGCCCAACAAACACTCATGGGTTCCGTTGAACTCAGGACCACTCACAAGCCATGCACATGCAACATACTACATACTTGATGCATAATGTTATAAAATCACAGCTTGAGACAACAATGCATAACAATGCATTTTATATGTCAATTTTACCTCATTAGGCTCATTGTTCATGCTACACTTTTCAAGTCATGCAAACCATATTACATTATCATCAAGCATTTGCTGATTTACATACTCACATATTTCAATCACATATTGGCATCCTACATTATGTCATTCACTACCATGCTTATTCATCATGGTCATATATGCATCCATCCTATTTTGATATCATGCCTAATGATACACAATCCACATTCTCATATAACATGACACATGGTTTTTTAGCATATAATGTTCAACATGATAACCATTCATTAAACATGCATAAAGCATCATAGAATAGGTCTTACCCATCACTGAACGTGATTAACAACATGGCAAATTGATTAAGAATTATCATAAGCATTTAGAAAAATTTGGATCCCTATTTACCTAATTTTAGAAAAAACACCAAAACTTATAGAGAGTATTTTTGACCCTCAAAATTTAACTAGAGTTGCCCTAACATATCATAAACAACTCTTCAAAATCTCAACCCCAAATTCATTATCCATAAATCTATGAAAATTCTATAACAACCCCCTATCCAAAAAACTTATAAGGCAAATTCTGTAACTGTAAAAAAAAAATTTGAAGAATTTTCTGGGATTTCTGTGAACCCTTTTGATAAAATACTTTTTACTGAATCTTCTTCTAAGTATTGACTTCCACTCAATTTTTTTATAATTTGTTTTGAGTAGGTTTCTAGATTTTGCTCTCAATACTGACTCAAACGGAACCAAATAAGATTCTAAAATCAAGCCCTAGATGTGTATAACATCTTATTATTTTTAATATTATTTATTGAATTCATCTTCTAAGAGATATAATTTTTTTTAACTAGTCAGGTAAAAAACACAAATAATATAATAGTGAATTGCAATATTCATGATTCATCCAATAACTAAGATCAAGAAAGCCATAAATACATTATCAACCTTACATTCAAATGTTTAAAAATATTTACAATGTAACACAATAATTATTAAAGCTTTGTTATGCATACAACAATCGAAATAACTACATTCATCATCTCGAATTCATGCTTCTTTCATGTTTTTATTTTAAAACATAAACTTATCCAATAAACAATTTAGAAACCAATCAAAGCATGATCATCATAATTTTACAAAGATATCAATTGACACAACTAACATGAACTTAAATCACTAATATGTTAATTATAATTTAATCCAACCATAAGACATAAAACTCCATATCGATGTTGCCTAAATCCCTCGATAAAACTATTTTGCTTGATTTAAACATAGATCTAAGCCCAAATCAATTTCAAAACTTAATCATGCTTGCAATATATAAACCAATCATTTATAGATTAAATATGCTAAAAATAATTGAGATCTAACACTCAACCATAGATCTAATCCTTTACAAAACCAATTTTTTATTTAAGGCTTCTAATATCATTTTTTTGTCAAACCAGTTTTCAAAAAAACATAAAATACAATTCATTTTGATTGTTCCAAGGTCTGGTCTACCCTTGGTTCAAATCTTGGAATAACCCCTACACATATCTCATGCGTTTAGATCTACTCATGCCTACGCATTTGATGCACTTGCCACGTAAGTAGTTCCGAACTGGAAAAACCTTTCGCCTCCCAACTTCAAATTTGAGTAAGGTATCTCCAAGTTTCTAACTACAATGATTGTTGAACCAACCGCTTATTGGAGAAGGAAGGAGATAAAAAGAAGAGGAAGAAAAAAAAAGATTTGAGTTTGGAGAGAGAGAGAATGGCAAGACCATGTGAGACGTCCCTCTTAGGGATCCCTACTTAAGGCCATGTGGGTCCAGCTAAGGCAAAGCCAATGGCTTGCCTTGACTGCCCACACACATATGGAAAGAGAGTGGGTCACCTTCCTCTCCTTGGTCTTTCTCATTTTTTTTCTACAATCCCGACTCAAAACTTGCCATTTTTTTTCTTTCTTACTTCCTTGTTTTCTCTTTTTTTTTTAATTTTCTATATTATCCAAGTAGTTAGGGACATCCCATGTGGGTCCCCCTACTTACCTTGATTGATAAATGGGTCCAACTTGGATTCAAGGCTTCCTTACCAAAGCCTTGTCTCTATTTTGGTAAGTTTTGAAAATTCATTTTCTTTCTTTTCCTAATAAGATTTCAAATGAGTTCAAAATTTTTAGAAAGAAATTTCCAGCCAAGTGGTGTTGTCCCACTCTCTTGGATTGACTTACTTAATTAAATAATTAATTAGATTTTATCTATTTATCTTAATTCTCAAATTTTCAAATTGGATTTTTGATTCATATTAAACCGAGGATTTCACACCAAATCCAAATCGAATTTGGATCCAACTCCACATTCTAAACCCAAATTCACTTGTAATTAAGATCCAAATTCAAATTCAAATTCCATTTAACTTCTAATTTACATGAAATTAACCAAGTTAATTTCAAATTCTATTTTAACTTAAATTAAAATTTCAATTCAACTAAGATTAAATTTTAAGTTAATATACATAATCAATTTTAATCCCAATGCATATTTGAATACATAAGAATTTATAAATAAGATATAAAAATCATCTATATTTATTTAAATAATCACTGAAATTTTTTGGGTATTACACTTAAACACTCCTCTGAATTAGCTAAGGACATCAGAGTTGAGGGAGGTGGATAAGGAATGGCCAACCAGTCAAGACTGGAGACCCTTGTTGCACTTGGCTTGAAAACACGTGAAATTGTCGATCATCACACAATCACCCTGAGCATAGCACATTCCTAGGGAGGAGTGAGGTGCTTGGGAGGCGAATCTTGACTTGGAGCCGAAGGAGGTCAGAATGGAAGCCACTGTAATGGGGATGGAAGGGGTGACAAACAATGGGATGAGAGTCGGGCGTAACCAACCGATGTAAGATAACCAGGATAAGAGACGATAATTGATGCCTTCCTAGGCTTGGGTTAAGAATTTTTGGGCAGGAGTAGGCTCGGTTAGGTCAAGGTCTAGGTCAACAGTCGAACTCGGGTAAACATGGTGTAGGTTTCTGACAGGGTTTGGTAAAAAAATTAGTGCGCCCGAATGGCACCACAGAAAAATCTCAATTTTTAAGAGATAGTTCTAAACACCTGAAACTATGTACAGTTCAATTTTTAGGGGTACACATCATAGAGATAAAGACATACTGGGTTTTGGGAACAAATAGACTTGTAAATTAGAGTTCTCTTTGCAAAGAACTCAATATGCTCAACAGGAAGTTGGTTTGCCTTAGCCTTCATTACAATAGGATCTTGACCAACTGTATCGATGACCACTTCGTTTTCCTCATGTGCCTCATTGTTCACAGTAGACTCTACTGCAAGAGGAGCGCCTCTTCTAAAGCTCTTAGTTCCAGCAAGTTGTTCAACTCTTTAATTCTTCTTTGATCAAGCAGTCACCCAAGTTCCCAACAAAAGGTGGTATGTCAGTCCTCTCCACATCAACAAATATATCAGATGCAAGATTGTGAGTAGAATCATCCAGTTGCAGAAACATTTCTCTTTCTGCCACACCTTGTCTATCCAAAGATGCATCTGAATTCAACTCATAACCACTGAATGAAACATCACGATCACCCTAAAAAGCACCACACCTACTAATGTTGTCATTAGCATCACTCTCACCCAATACCAACAACCATACAAAAACAGGAAGGTCATCTCTTGCATACATAACAGGAGCAGCCAAAGCAGCCATTGCATCTTTAATACCAACACTATCCATAAAAGCCAAGCCACACAAGATAAAGGCTACATGTTCAGAATCAATAGGCATAAATCTAGCTTTGAATTGAGATCCAAGGACAAGTGTCTCCCCAACAGTAGGGCTAAGGGAGGAGGCAACATAAATAGTCAATGGACTTGAATCCTGGGAGATTGCTCGACTAGAAATTCTCCCAAGGATATTGGAAAGCGATAAAGCAGGTGAATCGTGATTGCTAATAACACACTTTTGCATCAGAAGATGATCCATGCATCACCAAGAACTCTCCATCCTCTTTTGTAACTATATCATTTGTAACCACAACTAGTACTTGTCACACAATGGTTGACAAAGCGCCAACATTAGAGTTGTTTTTCCAAAAAAGGTGTGTACACCAGTTGTAATGACAACATCCTCAATTCTGCCTTGCTTACAAATTGAATCAGAAAACATCTCGCCTCCATGATGTTTTGTAACTCGTAGAGTTTCACCAGTCAAAATAGATTGATCAATAAGCAATGGATCTCCCTCTAGAAGCCGAGCATCAATAGGGGCAATATCACCAAGTTTAATACCATCTTTTGGAACAAGAATTGCAGGGCACACCATTGCTTTAGGAGGGTCTGCAGATCTTGATCAACCAACGACCTCATCGTCTATCGATTTAGATGATAGGATATCATAATTGTGTGTTTACGGCATATTGGGACGGTTGTTGGCCTGGCATTGGATGGGCCATTGAGTACCTGGATTGGGATGGACTGGGTTCAGCCGTTCAGGCTATCTTACATCCCCAAATCGGAGTCCAGTGACCTGGCTCTTCCCATCAGTAAAACTCAGGACAACCAGGCCAGGCGTGGTTCTGGCCCTTTTGGGTATGATATTTCCTCAATGAGACCCATCCTCAATCTTGGTCACTTGGTTATGGATGCCTGGTACATGGTGTTACGTGGGTACAGCTGGTACAATATGACTATTTTTCTAGAAGGGCATGAGGGTGCAACTGGGTTGTGTGTGAGCATACGTAATATTCATAATTTTGTTACAATATTAAACTCACTAGGTAGTGCTATATGTGTGGTCAAGAAGAAAAATGGAACCATTCGACAATCCATTAACTCATGCTCCTTTAATTTGGTATTAACTATAATGAAATATAAACATATAGATCACTTATAAAAAATACAATGTATACAATATATTTTAAAAAAATTGATCGTACGACAAAAATGATGAGTTTTTCAAAAAACCATAATTTTTGAAAATTTGCCTGATATCCAAAATTATAAATGTTCAATTTTAAAAAGACCTTTTTACTCTTCACACAAGCAAAATTTCTCTAAATATGCAAATTTTTGTAGTAGCACTGATTTTCAACTTAGAAAAATGAAGAATTCTAGAAAAACATAAAAAAGAACAAAGAAACTAAATATAAATACCTTTTTAATGACACCTGATTTGTTCAAAAATGTTGAACGGACACTGAGATGCAACTCCATCATCATTCCTAAAATATGAGATAAACATGCACAATTGCACCTATCCTTATTATTTTATGCTATTTTCTAGAGACGTACACAAAAAAAAAGGCCAGAGACATATCAAGACGTTACTTTTTCAACAACACCCAGATAACTTTGATCAGATAAGCGGTTGGGGAGAAATGTCTTTTGAAAGATAGACTGTTTGGTTGTTTCAGTCAGTATAACATGTTTTTGTACTGTTCTAGGTTTGAAACTTAAAAAAAAAAATCCTAAAGAGGTTTTTGGTTCTGACTCAAAATAGAAAAGTTATAGGCCTGTGTCTCAGCTTTTCAACGACTATACAAATGCAAGTTTTCAATGTTAGATAAGAGAGATACAAATCTGAGAACAAATACTGTTATGCAAAAAATATGCGAATATGCGAATTTTCTTTTAAATATGTGAATTTCCTCCTAAACATGAAAATTTCCTTCTATATATCAGAATTTTCTCTTAAATATATAAATTTTTACCTAAATATGCAAATTTCATCCTAAACATGCAAATTTTATCTTATATATATAAATTTCTTCCAAAATATGTGGTTTTCCTTCCAATATATGATTTTTTCTCAAATATGTGATTTTCCTCCCAAATATGCAAATTTTATCTTAAATATACGAATTTTCTCCTAATTATTTTATTTTCTTTCTAAATCCAAGTAAATGCACCAATAAAGAGTTCATGGGTGAAGCTTTTACTGGAGCAAACTCTATATACCGATAAATGTGATCTTTATTAGTGCTAAAAGTGTGCCAGTAAATATGATTTTTACTATTGCTAAAATAACGTCAGTAAAAGTTTCACTGATGAACTCTTTACTGGTGCTTTGTGTGTCAATAAAGATCTTTACTGGCGCATAGGTGGTCCTTCTTGGTGCTAAAAGTGTGCCATTAAAAGTGAAATTTCTTGTAGTGGGGATACCACATAAGACCTTAAATATATGCAGTTTTTATATATTGGTGACACATGTGGTTACCTAAAAAGTATGTGTAGGAACAAGCTTAAGATGTCCAAAATAATGATTAAGTTCAAAGCTTAGCTACTTAGTTTCGAGACAATATAAATCCTATACACACTAAGTAAATGTTCAAACCCAAAATGTGCATTCAGGTATGCATATGATTTTTATGAGCAGCTTCATATTTCTTTTTATAATTTTGATCTATGTTGGGGATTGTTGTTGTTTTGGCTTAAAATTATGGCTTTTGAACTATGGTTTGTGGCCAAATATCCACTATTTCCTTAAGATCTTTTGGAATAATTTTTTGAGGAAAAATTTTACTTTATGAAAATTGTTTAGTCCCATATCGAGTATTTTTTAGAAATCCAAGTAGTTTAAATAGTGTAAAGGTGACTTTAAGAGCAAGACACTTTGAAGGCATGCCAATTTAACTTTGAACTTTAAACTTTGGACCAACTTGGCTCGGGCTTGGTCTTGGTTTAACTTTGATCATTGATTATTTTTTTACCATATGAGCTCACTAAATTGTGTTTTGGTAATCAAAACGTTTTGGAGTTTGATTAGTCAGTGAAGGGCCATTTATGATCCGTTTTGAGCATTCTGCCTAGTAAAAAAGCTAGCACCAACATCTTTTGGCATGTTGGGAGGGTAGTAGGCGCATACTGCTTGTTTTGCCTTAATGTGTATGTTCAAACTTTGTGGTCAATGAGCTATTTTGTGCTTGTTGACTTGTTATATTCCCTTAGTGTCCCAAATCTTCACACTCTCTATGCAACTCTTTTTCTTCCTCAATCTTCTCTCTTCTTCTCTTTGAAGTTGCTTAAGGCAATTGTGTTGTGGTGGTTGATCATCTCAGTGCAAGAGATGATTGGCATAACATGAGTATCCCATGGAGTTGCAAACAACCCTCTTGCCACCCAAGTTCTCATTCGGAGGGAAAATCATCACTTTTAAGAAAGTGTCATTGTCTCATTAACAACTCCTCACTGATTGATCACCATTCAACTAATCTTCTATTGCATTCATAGATTTTCCCACCTCACTTTTGGATCGTGATCTTCTGGTTTAGGTTCTATATCCAAATACGACGTCCAATTTATCCATCTTGCTAATAGTAGAGTTGCCTTTGTAGGCACCATGGAGACCTTAGGGCTTGTTTGATGCATTGTCCCCCACCTGAAATCAGACAACGTAGTGAGTTGGGATGGTGTATGGAACAACCATTAGAAGCGGCAGAACGAGCATCTGTCACATCCAAGGAACAATATTTCACTTTTCCACCTACCCTATTATGAAAATAATGAGGACTGGGGGAACAATCTTAAAACCAAAAAAATGAGAGGGGGTCTCCTCGACCCTCTCATTCCCCCTCCCCCCCCCCCCCTCCCCTCTCTGCTTCTTCTTCTTTCTTATCCTTTGTTCCTCTCTATCTCTTGTGCAGCGGTCGTCAGAGAGGCAAACAATGATCTCTCTCTCCTTTTCTTCTTTCTTTACCTTCTTTGTTTCTCCCTCTTTGTCTCTTCCCCTTCTTCTTTGTTCTTATTCTTATTCTTAGGGTTTCTTTTCTTTGATTTTCTTTTATTAGGATTTTGATTTTTCTTTGATTAGGGATTTGACTTTTTTATTTTTCTTTGATTAGAATTTTGATTAGGGGTATTTTTCTTTGATTTTTATTGATTAGGGGTTTTTTCTTTAATTGTCATTGATTATTGATTTTTTTCATTGACTTTCTTATTTTTTAAAATAATTAAGGTTTTTCTTTGATTTTCATTGATTAAAGGTTTTTTATTGTCATTGATTAGGGTTTTTTTTCCTTTAATTTTATTTGATTTTTTATTTATGATTTATTTTCTTGTATTTTAGGGTTTTATGATTTATTTATGATTTTTATATTTGTATATAAAAAATATGAATTCTTATTTTTTTCTCAAATAAATTACCCAAAATTTTACTTGTTATTTTTCATACTTGAATCCAGTTTGAGATCCATATTTGGTGCTGAAATCTACAACTTTTTTATAAAATTTCATAATTAGATCCAATATGATACCAATTAAAGCATTTATATATCAATAAAATTTTAATTTTTATTTTTTTCAAATTACCCAAATTTTAGATATTTTTTAGTTTTTAGATCCAATCTGTGATTAATATCCGAAGTTAAAATCCCTAATAAACTTGTTAAAACACTCATATGGTTGTGTGGACCAAGTCGTACGATCCAAAATGAAGTTGTCCAACCCATTATTCGTGTGTGTTCACGTTGTCCTCACACAGCGCAAGACACAAAGAGCATACCTTCTTGTACAGTCAAAACAAATATTGGCCTTAGTACAATTGTTACAAAATAGACAAAACATGCATTATATCTGTTATATTTGTTTGTTCTGTCCAAACTTGGACGAGGCATCAAACAAGCCCTTAGATCATAAAGGGTTCTCATGTCCTTTCTCATTTCTTCTTTGGATAGATTCCCAATTTAGAGAGGTTTCTTATTGGTCCTTAGGGGTGTCAACAAGCGTGGTTCACCCAGACCTGACCCGAACCAAACCCTATAGGGTCCAGGTATGGTGATAAATAAGAAGACCTAATTAAGACCTGGGTTCAGACTCGAAGGTCTGATTAATACATAGATACGTGTATAGTTTGTGAAATTTTATACCAGACCCAGACCTGACCCGAGTTACGATTAAGACCCGCAAATTTTAATGTAAAAATGATAAAAAAAATATGGTTTTACAAGGTTTGTTTCATGTAGTTCTTATCGGGTCTGAGTATAGTTTTTCTTACAGTGGACTCAATTAGACCTGGGTTTGGTACCATACTAAAAAATCTGGTCCCATGTTTAGGTCAAACCATCCCATTATCTTTTTGCCTAGTTATGGTTAGGTTGGACTAAGTTATGCCTTGATTTGGATGTTGGTTTGAATAAGATACTAGCATAGTTTATGAAATCAATATTTTAGATGATCCCGCTTGTAGCCCATATGAGTCCAGGTTGAGCATATGTGGGTGTGGTCAACACACACATCTAGTAACCCAAATGGCTTAGAAATTTGAGAGGCTCTGAGTCCTCCCCAACTCTAAATTGGCCTTGACCTGGCGATATAGTATAGTTGCATCTATAATCTAAAATAAGTTGGACCCACTAAGTCTGGTAGCATGTCAAACCATGTTACACTTATAGCTAAAGGTCTTAGCTTAGGTATAGTAGGTGCATGCAACCCTTTCTTTGTAGGAAAATGGACTCCGAGAAATTGATAAAAGAAGGCCATTTGGCTTTCTAAATCTGGACATTGTACGACTTTTAGATCTAATCTATGATTTATATCTGAAGTTAAAATCCCTAATAAACATGTTAAAACACTTATATGGTTGGGTGGACCGAGTCGTATGATCCAAAATGAAGTTGTCTGACCCATTATTTGTGTGTGTTCATATTGTCCTCACACAACGTAAGACACAAAGAGCATACCTTGTACAATCGAAACAAATATTGGCCTTAGTACAATTGTTACAGGATAGACAAAACATGCATTATGTCTGTTATGTTTGTTTGTTTTGTCCAAACTTGGATGAGGCATCAAACAAGCCCTTAGATCATAAAGGGTTCTCATGTTCTCTCTCATTTCTCCTTTGGAGACATTCCGAATTTGGAGAGGTTTTTTATTGGTCCTTAGGGGTGTCAACAAGCCTGGTTCACCCAGACCCGACCTGAACCAAACCCTATAGGGTCCAAGTATGGAGATAATAAAGAAGACCTGATTAAGACCCGGGTCCGGACCTAAAGGTCTAATTAATACATAGATTCGTGTACAGTTTGTGAAATTTTATACCAGATCCAGACCTGGCCCGAGATTCGATTAAGACCCATAATTTTTTAATGACAAAATAATAAAAAAATATGGTTTTATCAGGTCTGGTTCATGTAGTTCTTAGCGGGTCTGGGTATAGTTTTTCTTATAGTGGACCCGATTAGACCCGGTTTTAATCTGATACCACACTCAAAAATCTGGTCCAAGTCTAGTTCCACCTGAATCCGAACCAAACTTGACCAGTTGACATCCCTATGTCCTAAATACTACCCACTTGCCATGTTTACCACAGTAACTCCCTCATTTGAAATTAGTATGAAAGATTATAGATTTGCCACTGTTTGTTCCTGAATATCAAGACTTATCCATTTCCCTTGTTTAGCTCAAATCATCCCATTTCTTGTTTGCCTAGTTATGGTTAAGTTGGACTAAGTTATGCCTTGATTTGGGTGTTGGCCTCAATAAGATATCAGTGTCGGTTTGTGAAATCATTGTTTTGGATGATCGCGCTTATGGCCCATATGAGTCTAGGTTGAGCATATGTTGGTGTGGTCAACACACACATCTAGTAACCAAAATGAATTAGAAATTTGAGAGGCTATGAGTCCTCCCCAACTCTAAATTGGCCTTGACCTGGTGATACAGTATAGTTGCATTCGTAATCTAAAAGAAGTTGGACCCACTAAGTCTGGTAGCATGTCAAACCATGTTGCACTTATAGCTAAAGGTCTTGGCCTAGGTATAGTAGGTGCATGCAGCCCTTTCTTTGTAGGAACATGGACACCGAGAAAGTGATAAAAGAAGGCCATCTGACTTTCTAAATCTAGACAATGTGCGGTTCAATTACAGGAATCATCGAAATTTATGATTTTATAAGCACCAGTCCTATTTTTGCCAAGAGGCTCATAAACATATTTGTTAAGGAAATGGAGTTTGACCTGTGTTCAGTTGGGTGAGATTCAATCTGGCTAGATCCATGATCCAACATTGGTATAGAGTCACACATGATGAGTCTCTTCATATTGAGACTTCTGTCCAGAAGACGCCACCTTCAAGTGGGAAGCCCAGTCTAATTCCTTTTCATCTGTGAAATCAATCTTGTATGAATTCCAAGATGCCTATTAATTGTAGAGTCCTTCTTAGACTTGATTGTACTAATGAGAGACCCTGTCAGATAGGAAAACTCTCTCTTGCATGTGATTATTTAAATAAAGACATCATCCTCCCTCTCTACATCAAGTAGAGAGTAAAAGTTTCCTTGTGGACTTAGGTTATGATAGACTGAACCACGTAAAACAAGTTCTTTTGTGTGTGTGCTTTCTTAAAATAGTGTGGTTTGAATCTTTATATGGTATAAAAGCCAAGCCTAGCTCCTACGAAGTTGTGATCATGGTGTGCTTTGTCAGTCATTAGTTGATATGGTGTCAAGTTTAGTAAGCTCATTTTCCCTGAGTCTCACCCTTGCAATTTAATGAAACATTTTCTTCCCTGAACAAAGACAATTATTTGCTATGGTATTTCCAGATCGAGTCTGTAATGTATAGTTAGGACCTCATGAAATATGTGGATGACTCCTTCCCTGCACCAAGTTCGTAAATCAAAGAAGGTGATCGCTATTAAAACCAAATTCAGAATTTGTTTCATGAAAATGGTCTGACTAACTAGCATTGAGTTGGATAAAGGCCACAATTACAGAAATTGTTTTAGGACAAATTATATGTGTTTCATCTGTCAAGGAAGCATAGATTGCCTTAGAACAATCTTATGTGTCTCACTCGAGTATTCATATTCTTCAGTTTAAGTACGACCACTAGAATGTGAAAAAGGAGGAAAACTCTATGTTGGGATATTTGAATCATGTCAAGTTTCTTGCGGATTCCCTATGCCTAGTTAATGAATATGTCTCTGATGAAAACTTGGTTCAATACATTTTGAATGGTCTCTCCCAAGATTATGAAAGTTTTATAATCATAGTTATCACATCTGCTCTCAATAAGCTGCCTATGTTTTTTGAGATTTTTATATACTTCTAAATCAAGAAAAGAGACTTAAAATATTGAATATGAAGTTTACCCAATCAGTTGTATCTTCTGCCACCGCCTTTTTTCTCTCAAAGAGGGCATGGCTGAGTTGGTAGAAGAATAAGGGGGTGTTTCAATCCCATCTTTCAGAATTTTCAAAATTCTCAAGGACAGTCCAGGGCATCCCAACGTGACCAGAAAGATAGTAAGATCATTTTTCAGCTCGGTGGCTGCAAAAATGATATCGCACGCACATGCTATGACATACCAAAAGCATTCGTTGTCATGGCTCTTAATAATATGCAACACTTAGTGTGTTACTCTGATATTGGGGCTACACACCATGTTATTTCAGAAGATCAGAGTATGACAAGAAAAAGTGAATATCATGGGACAGATGGTGTTATGGTAGAAAGTGGTTCGTAGTTGTCTATCTCTCATTCAGGTAATATTTCTTCACATTATGGAAGTATTTCAAGTTAACTGATGTTCTCCATGTTTCTTATATTAAATGAATTCTATTGTTAGTAGCTAAATTTTCTAAAGATAATCATTGTCTATTTCAGTTCAATGCTAATGGCTTTTGTATTAAAGATATATGAAGTATGACTACTCTTCTAAGAGAACTGAGTAAGAAAGGACTTTACTCATATCTAGAAGGATAGCAAGGACAGAAAAATTGGTCTCCTAAAGTCAATTTTGCTTCTGTTAGCCCAAATAAGCTTAGATATTATGATGGAGTATAACACTATAGGTTAGCTCATCTAGGGGTTAATGTTTCAAAAACATTAATGAAAAATAAATCTATTTTTTTATATAAAGAATGAACTTGAGTTATGTTTTACTTGTGAAATTTATAAGTGGCCCTTTGCAAGAACAAAATTTTCTGTGCAAGCCCCTTTAGAGTTGATTCATACAGATCTCTTGGGGACTGCATTGACACCATCTCTTGAAAGATATCATTTTTATATTTTGCTTGTTGATGACTTTTCTAAATTTTTGTGGCTATTCCCTCTAGTTAAGAAGTTTGATGCCCTTTCATGTTTTATAACTTTTAAAAATATTATAGAAAATAACTTGATAACCAAGTCAAGATATTCCATAGTGATAATGGAGGGAAATTTGTCAATAAGAGATTCACATAATTTTTAAATGAGTGAGATTAAACATTGGTTGTCTTGTCCTTACACTCTTGAACAAAATGGTGTAGTAAAAAGAAAATACAAACATGTTAAAAGTGTGTTGAGTCTGTTGTACCATGCCTCCTTGAACTATAAATTTTAAGTAGATGCCTTTAGAACTGTCGTGTGTCTCATTAACCAGCTTCCTACACCAAATCTTGACTGAAAATCACTGTATAAATTGCTCTTAAAATGTGTACTTGGATATGAACAACTTTTTTTTTTTTGATGCACATGTTATCCGTATTTGGTTCATTATGTCAAATCCAAACTCAATCCAAAATTCAATCTCGGTATTTTTTTAGGATATGGTGTAAGCTATAAAGGATATATTTGTCAGGATCCTATGGCCAATAAAACATTTATCTCAAGACATGTTTTTGATGAAGGAAAATTTCCTTATGTTGGAAAGAAAGAGTATGTTACAGTGCATGAAGTGTCCAAGTGAAAACATGGTAAAAAATCTGGTCCTATTCAGAATTCAATCACCATTGGGATTGCACAAAAGAGTCCACCTATGAACTCAATATTGTTATTGAGTCACATTGAAACTATGTTACCAGCTGAACCATCCCATGTGTCCACTCCTGAAACTGTGTTACCTCTTGGAGCATCTCACCAACCTAGTTTTGCAAGTGATTGTGTTGTGTCCAAACTCCTACCTCCAAGCACTAACCCTATTATTGCTCTCCCAAGCTCTACGCCTCCAAGGACCCATCATATGGTTACTAGATCATAGGATGGTACATTGAGACCTAGATTATTCTCCAGTTCTAGATATTTCATTGCTTTTTTAAATAAATTTTGTCAATAAAATCAAGAATTGTCCTCCTTTGATCAGGCAGTCTTTGAACCTAAATGGTGTCATGCAATGGAAGAAGAAATCAAAGTTCTTCACCAAAATAAAACTTGTACTCTCGTTTCTCTTGATAAACCCTCAATTCTTGTTGAATGTAAGTGGATATACCATATTAAAAGATGCTCAGATGGAACCATAGCTTAGTACAAGACACACCTACTAGCCAAGAGATACAAGCAACAAGAGAGGGTCAATTATTTTGAAACCTTCAGCCCTGTCTTTAAACTCACATATGTTCAAATGATTTTATCTATTGCAGTTAGCTTGGGATGACCCATTCACCAATTAGATGTTAATAATGTTTTTTTGTATGGTATTTTAAAAGAAAAAGTTTATATAAGTCAATCCCTTGGGTTTGAAGATAAGTGGCATCATAATTGTGTATGTAAGTTGAATTGTGCCATCTATGGGTTAAAACAAGCTCCTTAAACTTGGTTTGAGAGACTTCATGTGTACCTAGAGAAGATGAGGTTTGTTGAGTCCAAGGCTGACCCATCCCTGTTTGTCTAACATAAGAATGGTTTTTATATGTTTATTCTCATATATGTTGATGATATTATTATTGCATTGAACTCTTATGATAATGTTAGAGATGTTATTCACAATTTTGGAAGTGAATGTTCTATTAAGGACTTGGGCCCTCTTCATTACTTTCCTGAGATTGAGGTGGTTCACAAGCCTTTAGGGATAGTATTGTGCCATAGAAAATACATATTGGATCTTTTGGTTAAAACATATGCGATAGTCTGCAAACCTATGATTACTCATGCTCCTAATATGGTTCTTTCTAAACATGAGGGTACGGTAAGATATGCAATTTTTCAGCAAAGTTTTGAATAAAAATAAGGGATATTTTTACGTAATTTCATGGTTTTGACTTGAAATGCGAAACAAAGGGATTTTGTACAGCCAATTATACTTAGGACACATATATCCTTAGGGATATAAGCTCAAAACATCCAGGAAACCATATCACACTCATTTAAAAAAATGAAAGAATTTTGCAGAGACAATCCACTTTGTCTCATTAAGATGAAGAGAATGGTGTACTCATTTTTTTCGCAAAAAATATTGGCAAAACCTCAAAAATATGTGGGCCTAATATAAATATCTCATGGATCCCACATAAATATCTCACAAAAATATCTTGTGGGCTCCACATAAATATCTCATAAAAATATCTAATGGGCCCTACAGGAATATACATGTCATTTTATTACTTTCTCCTTAAGTTTAGATTTGGGTCTGGATGGAACTCAACCCATACTCATACCCAAGACCCACATAAAAGTCTATAAATAGAGGAGAGCACCCTCTCCTTTTAGAAAAAAATATCCAGCCCTTTCTCTCTCACTTCTCTCTTACTCTTCTCTCTCTTGGTTCTAGCCTAGGTTGAGCCTACTTGACTTAGACCAAGCCCACTTGAGGTGAGCTTGAGCCTACCTAGCCTAGACTGAGCCCACTTAGGTCAAACCACTTGACCTACTAGGTTAGTGTTTCTCTCTCTTCTTTTATTTCTTGGTCTTAGCTTGGGTCAAGCCCACTTGACCGAGACCAAGCTCAGTTGGGGTGAACTCAAACATACTTGACTTAGACCAAGCCCACTTGACCTTGACAAGTTGACTTTCTCTATCTCTTGCTTGCCTAGGTCCAACCTATTTGACTTGACCAAGCCCACTTGAGGTAGGCTTGAACTTAGTTGACCTAAGCAAGGTCAGATTCGTTTTTGGCCTATATCTCTTTGTTTATTTGTGTTGATGAGTTCTACACAAGATGCTCTTGGTTGTGACCATACCTAACGTAAGGACATGCCGACCACGACCTAGCAGCGCTCTCTCTATTTTAAGTTATTTTGTTGAAATAAATATCATGTACGATGGGATTTTCCTTATCGTACAACTTTATAAAACAATATTAGGTCCTAGTCCTTGATTCATGTCCTCTAGAGCACTGCAAGCTTACTTCAATGTTCACGCACATACCCTTGCAACTATTTTTTGATATTTATGATGAATTATATGTCGTAGAGTTCTAGTCCTTGATTTATGCCCTCTTGGCCACTGCAAGCTTGGTTTGGTGTTTATGCGCATATCCTTATGACTACTTCCCTATTTACCACACACACACACACACACACACACACACACACACACATATATATATATATATATATATATATATATATATATATGTTGCTTTATGCACTTTACTTAGCCCAATGCATGGTTTCATTTGCTAGGTCATGCTTATGCATTTTACTTAGCCTGATGCGTGGTTTTGTTTATCCGGCCCTGCTTAAGCATTTTACTTAGCCCGATACGTGGTTTCATTCATCAGGCTTTGCTTTACACACTTTACTTTGCCGTTGTGCTATTATGTTCATAGTCTCCTGTTTTACCCTATTTACTTTATCGTCGCGTTGTTATGTGCACCAACTTCTACTTTTAATGAATATAATTATGCTATAATAAAGGTACAAATGGTGACTGGTCCCTATCGCCCAAAGCGATTCAAAGGTCTTACCGCATTCAAAACATTGTTTGGCAAAAAAACTCTATTGAAAATATTTCAGATTTGCGTAAGAACACATTTACCTCAACATCGATGTCACTAGCATAAGACCTAAGTTTTCGATAAACCATGGGAGATGTAATGTACACACAATGGTGCACATCTATCCAAAAATGAACATAGTGATTTTCTCATTAAATAGGAAAGATGCTACCAAAATTTCTGACAAGGTGCTCTCTGAGCTAACAAGGAATGTGGCATTTTCTTCGTTAAATATGATAGATGCTGTCAAAATTTTTGGCCAAATACTCACCTAAGCTAGTATGGATGGCATGATGATGACCTTATTGTTGGAACCACCTTATTGTTGGAACCATGCCATGATGGCTCGTTTCATTTCTGCCTTCAAGGGCATCATACTTGTAAGGGCCATTGCACCAAAGTAGCTATTGCACATTGTTGAGCTAGTGCTCGTTGTGGTCAAATACACTTGAGAGATCAATCAAAAGTGATCATAGATTATGCATGTCTCTATAAATTATTGTCATAAGAATAATACTTATAAGGGACGTTGTGCCAGAGTTGGTTATCTACCTGCAAGGGGTGAAGTTCTCGTGAAGGCCATATATGCCAAGAGTGATGTTCATATAAAAATAACAGTAGTTCCTGTCCACATGAGAACTGACTCGTGCTTCAAAAAACTGGTTGGGTTTGAGTTCATATTTTTCTTTATGTAGAATATGTTGGATTGCATATATGACACTCAGTGTTTTAATAATAAAGACTATATCGTTAAACTCCTTCAATACTTACGCTTATCATGGAAGAGGACGATGATACCACATCGAGTGACATACATCATCTTATGAACCAAAGGGTTCAGGAGATCTCCTGCTCACTTGTCGAGCTATCCCAAAAACTTAGGGGTAGACCCCACTACTGTAGTAGAAGGATGCATCCGAACTGGCCTGGCAGGGTCTCCTGACAAGATCTGTCGCTCCGCTAAGGATAGGATCACTTAGGCTTCTGAGCACACAAAAATACATAGCATAATAAACACACAGACGACTTCATTTGACGCTGAAGTTAAGTTCTTTTGTGTACTAAGGGTGAACTCGTAATTATCAAAATAATGCATTAATTATAGGTACACTGACGAATGAATGAATGTATATTAATGCTACTCATCCATCACCTTATGTAAGGTACTAATCGCGGTACACTATTCAAATTGAGCAAAGGACCCAAATTGTATCTGCATGGTTAAGCTAGGCTCGAGGAGCACCTGCTTCAATCCATGGGTTACCGATAGGCTAAGTCATGAAGACTTGAGCTATGATTTCAACTGCGGCTTTGAAATGACTTTTATGTCTTTAACATATTATACTTGTTAGAATTAGAATGCATTTCTACCAAACCAGGAATGATTCTAACTCTGTTTTATAGAAGATACATGTACCAGGGTAGCATCAAGATCCAAGGTTTCTTCAGACTTTGTTGAACATTTTGTTTACAAACCCAATGACTAGTATTGGTTTACTAAGCAATATTCTTTGTAATAAATAACTTATTTTTGTTTGATTAAATGAAATATTTTTGGTGGACAATGAGTGATTGGCCACATACCTGTGACTTGCCCAACATCTTCTAAAACTGACGACTAACTATTGTCTATTTTCACTGCTAAAATATTTTCTGAATTA
This sequence comes from Nuphar pumila, assembly GCF_984573655.1. NCBI lineage: Eukaryota > Viridiplantae > Streptophyta > Magnoliopsida > Nymphaeales > Nymphaeaceae > Nuphar > Nuphar pumila. Next base: position 54,878,094 of record NC_143253.1, on the reverse strand, counting down.
CGTTGCAAAGAAAAAATAATCTATGAAATTTGGACAAAGTTTTGTTTTAAAAATCTGGGGCGTTATAGATATGCTATTAGAAAACGCTACTGAGTACAAAAGTATCGTTGGGGCTTTACAGTATATCACCTTCAAGCCAAATATATCCTACTCGACCAATAAAGCTTGTTAGTTTATGCATGAACCTATTGAAGGTCACTAGGCATGAACCTACTGAAGGTCACTAGGCACATATAAAGCAAATTTTGAGATATCTTAAAAGGACCTTAAATCTGGGTTTGCAAATTCAAAATTAGAATATCTTCATTTGTCTGCATACTATGATGTTGATTGGACAGGGTACCCAAATGATCGTAAATCTACCACTGGTTACTTAACATTCATGAGACCAAATTTGTTGTCTTGGAGTTCCACCAAACAACGTTCAGTTGCTAAGTCCAGTACAGAAGCTGAGCATAAGGCAGTAGTTGGAAGGATTTTTTAGCCTATTTGAATTAAACAATTGTTGATAGCGCTCAACATGATATTTGAAAAAATACTTAATTTATGGTGTGACAATCTGAGTGTCACATACTATAACACCCCAAATTTTTATAACCCGAAAAATGGTGATTTTTTTTTCTTTTGAAATACTTTAACAAATAACAGCGAAAAAACTCAACGAGTCTAAAACTTGGCATGCTACTTTACATAATCATTTGCAATCATATAATTGTGGAATTAAAATAGATTTTAAATTAAGTACGGTAATAAAATTTAAATAGTCACACATGTCCAAAATTATTTACATTCAGCCTTAACTCAAAATTTAGAATTTATCAGAGTCCAAAACATCCATAAGACAAAGGAAAGGTAGGCTTGGTCCTCGTTACAACCTCCCACCTTTGCTCGTATGTACCTACTCACTTCCTGAAAAATAAAATAAAATTAGAGAAGTCAGACACAACTTGTCTCAGTAGGATAGATTATACTAAACTTGTAAAACAGAAATACAAAACTGGAACTTCATCTAATTTTTTATAGTAAATTAAATCTAAATAACTAATCATGAATTTTAATTTAAGCAACAAGTACAGGAACTAGCAAATTTAAACAGATATGCATTATTTATTTTTAACTCAATTCAAATACAATGCATGAATAGATAAAATGTATGAACTTATCAAATGCAAAAGTCATTGAATGCATGCTTAGATTTTTTATCTTTAATTACATGGTCTTTCTTAAATGATACATTTAATGCCTAACTAATGTACATACATCTTATGTTTCACTTCTTAGCCCTGTGGATACAACACAGGCAGAAACCTGGTGCAGGGTTGTGGCTCAGAAAGTGTTTTACATACAGGAGTGGCTTTAGCCTGGCCAAGCACCTTTCACCAGTCTCGAGTGTAGGACGACAAGAGCTAGAGAGACTCGTAACACCACCATCCTGATGCATCAGAATTTCATTCATGAGTTTCTTACCCTCTACGTTGCAGTCTATTACAGAGGTTTCCCTCATCTTCGTGTGTGGGGAGGAGCAACCTTCCGTGCTCAAACAGAGTTTCACGAAGCTGGATGTACCGTTTGCCCTCTCTTTACAAGCTCTTACTTTAATGTCGCATGTTTTAACTTGATTACTTTAATAGCTTACATGCAATATTATGAATTAATCCATCATAAGGATTCGACCACTTCTTGGTCAATGAATGCATTTGTAAAGCATGATATTTGAAAAAGATTTCATTCATTCATGCTTCTAAATAGGAATATGTGTATATGCATAAATGCAAAATTTCATTCATTACCTAGCATACATCCATTCATACATGACATCATCATCATCATCAATATAATCATGAAAATTTTACACAAATCTCAACAAGGATTTCATGAACATAAACACTTTATACAAGTTCAGACTCTTTGGTCCTTTGTATGTGTATAGCCCCCTTTCAGGCAAACATACTTATTATTCTTTTTTTTATCATGCATACATGCCTTATCATAGGCACTTCACACCCTTCATAAAATATGATATTTACCTGCATACATATTCTAAAATAACTAAATTTATGAAATACACAAACAACTACATGAATATCGAGGTTTGGTCCTTAGACCGATTCTGATTTATGAAATTCTTAATTCTAATCAACTGTTATAGAATTAACAGAAACTTTTACATTTAGTGAACAGAGTTGAAAGTTTTACGAATTGAAGAAAAAATTGTCAGCTTTTCGTAGCCGCAAACTGTTCATAAAAATTCCTTCGTATGAGGTAGTTACAAATGTTTTAGTACATACATGTCATATTTTGATCCGACTATTACAGAGTTGTGCTCATTTGATGAACAGAGCTCAAAATTTCACAAAAGGTAAAAAAAAATTGTTAGCTTTCCAATGCAATAAATCTCTCATCAAAACTTCTCTAGACGAGAGTGTTATGAGCATTTTACTGGCTGGATGTCTGGTCGAAAAACTGTAATTCTAGGTTTATGCATTTGGGTCGGCCCAAACCGGGTTAGCCGAATCCATACACCCATATTTTTTGACATAATTTTAATTAAAAACTAAAATAAAACTATATAATTAAGTCTTATCTACTCTAAATGAGATAAATTATATTTTTTCTCAGCCATTTGGCCAAAAAAATCAACATGTCTCTCACATGCATTATTTTCTCATAAATTAATTCAGAAAAATACATAATTAATGAAATAAATCATGAAATTTACATAAAAATAAAATTAAAAAAATCTACAAAAATCACAAAATATCCACATGCATATATTACACTAACTACAACAAAAAAATTATATGATCTAAGTCACAAAATTCATGTTTTCCCTAAATTATCAAAATCTTTTCTGAAAAACCTGATATGATTAAAATTGTGATAACTCAAAATTTTGACTACAAAAATTTACCAAATTTTTACAGAATTTCTACAACAACCTACTCTACTAATCCAAATCAATACTTTCAAGAAAATCATATCATAATTTGCATATTTTTAAAATTTATAAATTTATTTTTTGAGAAACTGGTTTTTGAGCAAAACATGTTTTTAAAAGGAGTTTTCTCTAAAAAAACCTTTCTTTTTCATCTTTCGATAGCCCTCAGCCAAACCCACATATGGGAGGGTTTGTTTAGGATCTATTCTTATAAAAAATCAGTAGAATTCGTGCTATGAATTTTGTTTCGCAAGAGAAGTATAAATCCACCTACCTTTTTTATCGAAAATCATAGGAGTGAAAACCGTGCGAGCACCGAGTAGACTCAAACCGAATACCTCCTTCGAAGTGGCTGCAACACCTGGCTAAACTCCCTCTAATGGAGTTTTAGATCTCCTCAAATGAATGGAGGGAGGAGGGAAGACAATGGAGAGAAAAGAGAAGAAGAGGGGAAATAAGAGAATAGAGAGAGAGAGAGGAAATATAAAAATCCAGCAAATAAGGGAGGGGGTGTGAGCCCTTCTCTAGCCTTTATATGGGCTGGCTTAAACCTTTTATTTCTAAAATAAAAACTAAAACCTACTTATTCTAAATTTTTTATTGTCATCTTTTTTTATTTAAATTTTCATTATTTTTTTCCTTTCTTTATAAAAGGTAGCAACCCATTTTTTTTAAACTATATACTCTTAAGGAAAGAGGTGATCGTTTGGTTGTTATTATTTCACGTATGAGCTAATGAGGAAGGTCTGTGTAGGGAATGCTTTTTATTATTTTTATACTTTTTTTTTTGTAAGAATTCTTTCATTCATGTGAAAATAAGCATCTTTTATTGAGACTATAATGGCCGGCTCAATTAATTGGCAATCGATCACTATCTGATAGTTCTAAATGTATTCTTCAAATTTTTGGTTAAATTGAAGGCTCGCTTTGCCTGTGGTCGTGACTTTATTACAAAGCACTCCATGGTGTGAATTAGTAAAAGATTGATAATGATTAGTTATGGCTACATTATAAAAAGGTTGTTAAGAAGAACAAGTGTGAATATAATGGAACCCTATGTTGCCTTTTTATCAGATGGATGTACGTGCATATAATTTACTATTTGTTTTTGTCCCTAATGCATAGTATTTCTGTAGGCAGTTTACACAAAAGTATTCTCATCATGAATATGGGACTCTATGAAGGTAATTTTTCTTAGTGGGAATAATATCTTTCCAAGTGCTAGGATTGTGCAGATAATGCCTTCCAAGTTTAGCAGCTAATACCTTCTAAGGGATTTTGCTCATGTCAGATTTCCTAATATATGACCAGCCAACCACATGTTCAATTGCTGAGGTCGTTGAACTGATGGTTTTTTAAATAGCACAAGAAGCAAGTCGATAAAGAAATCAATCCGGAGGTCGAACCCACTACGTGTAAGGTAGTTAATTTTTTTGTCTTGATATATATATATATATATATATAAGCATAGCCTAAGTAATATTATATTTTATATACCTAGTACTATACATAATATGAACACCATTAAAAGAGAGAGATGAGACAAGTTACACGTTTTTTTTTTTTAAGAGGATAAGAAAAAAGGAAAAATTTTAAAACCTTTGCCTATTTTGAAAATAAGATTAACCTTTTTTTTCCTTCTTTGTTTCTAATATATTTCCCTTTTCATATGCCGATTAATATCTTTCCTTTGATTTATCTTTTGACACATACTTACATTGGTCATTCACACGATTTTGATTTTAGATTGCCTTATTCATTGCACTGTTCACTAACCATAGACGGATCATCATATGGTTTTGGTTATATTGGTAACCTCCTCTCATTTATGTACCATTGAGAAACGTTATAGAAGGACTAATAGTAAGCCACAACGCATCCAGTACACATGCTAGTTTCGGCAAGTTTCATGAAGAAATATTTTAGGTCATTATGTTCTTCCAGCCTTTGCCTAGAATATAAAACAAAGTAACCACGTCTTTATTGGGTATGACTATGAGTGGTTGATTATAAGAAGGTTTATGCATGAATTTGACATTAATCAATTAATAAACCATCATTATCCAGGATCAACACTTGATGTTAAAATATTAACTAATAGTTGAATATGATTTGAATATATACAGGGTAATCCACGAGATTGACTCAACTTTGATAAGACCCTCACATCTAACACAATTTACTAAAACAAATACAACCTACTATGTATGCATGGCCTTAACGTATTACTTAGATATCATGGTTGATGGCGTGATGAAGCTTACATGCATATCCAAAATATGCTATAGTTACGCTCCACATTAAAACCGACCAAATCTCAAAGTCAAAAGACTTTAGTTAATGACCATGGCCTCATGAAACAATGATGGTAAAACATAAAGGGTATTAAACAAAACAATCTTGACCTTGAATGACAAATATTTATGGTGTAAACATGTGTGGGCTCACATAAGGGTGAACTGTGACCGCATAAACTTCTTGTGTTAAATCTGATCCCATTATCAGTCCCAACTTTATTAGGACTGATATATATATATATTTCATAATGGTGTTTTACCTAAAATACGCTCGTGCACATAGATCTCAATCTACCCACATCAGTTTAGGACCCTTACTAAGTTTTCATTAATAAATTTTTAAAGTTTTAAACTTTTAAGTTATTTATTTTAATTCATTCCCTCAAGGTTAAATTTGAATTTTACCAAAATATACCTCGAATTTTCAAAAACTCCAGGCGTGTAGGGTTCTATACATTTTTTTCCACTTTTTAAAATTTTCAACTAACCCTACAAATCCTCTAGTGCATTTTTTGGCTAGAACTTGAGAATTGTAATTAAAATCCAAGAATTTCAAAAAAAGCAGTGAAATTCTTGAGTATTACATCTAAATTTAAATCCAAATCTGACCTACATTCATAAATCAAAATCCACTTTTGATAAACTCTAGAAACTAAAATTGGAATTCAATAAGACTCCTAATTCAAATTCAAATTCGAATTCTCGAATCGAAATTCAGATTAATAAAACTTCAAAAATTTAAATCAAAATTCAATAAAACTTCAAATTTAAAATACACACTTAGTTAGAATCATGTCTAATATTTAAAACTCGAATTATGATCCGATAAAAATCAAAACTCTGATTCAGAGTAAATTCTCAACTTGAAATTTATTCTAAATCCAAATTAATACTTGAATTATAATTAAATTTCTAACTTAATTTCAAATAATGTTTTAACTTTAATTTACTATTATTTCTCATAAAATAACAAAAAGTTACGAGTTTTACACATACCTAGCAATTAATCATGTCTTTCATACCCAAACCAAACATATTGAAATTGACTATCATTTTGTTCAGAAAAAGGTTTCTAGGGTGATATTATTATAAAGTTTATTCCCTTTGTAGATCAAGTAGTTGATATCCTCACCAAACCTCTGGTAAGACCAAAGTTCAACCAATTCAAAGACAAGCTCAATCTCAAAGAGATCAGTTTGAGGGAGCATGTTAAGTAAATAGAGCATGCCCTGCGTTCAGTTGAGTCATATCCAATCTGGCCATATCCAGGATCTAACGTTGGTACAGAGTCCCACGTCAGTACAAAGTCCCACATCATGAGGTTTCTTCTTATTGAGACTTCTGACCAAAAGACATCACCTCTAGGTGGGAGGCCTAATCAGACTCCTCTCTATCAAGAAAATCAATCTTGTATGGGATCTAAGAAGCCTATGAATTGCAGAGTCCCTCCCAGACTTTATTATACTAATGAGAGATCCAATCAGATAAAGAAACTCTCTCTTGCATGTGATTCTTTAAATAAAAACATCCTCATCCCTCTCTGTGTCATGTAGAGAGAGTGAGAGTTTTTGGTTGACGTAGGTCACGATAGACCGAACTATGTATAACAAGTTCTTGTACACGTGCATGCTTTCTCAAAATAGTGCGGTTTGAATCTTTACAATATTGTTCATGAAAAATGAGACAATCACAAATATTAGGGATATTTTAAAAAATATCATAATTTATGTTTTAATATGTTTAGAAATTGACAAGATTGTGATATTTTCAAAATGTACTTAATTTCAAGACAAGATGATCTGTCATGAGATTAATCTGTTTCTTAAATTTTTATTTTTATGTTGCATATATTTTAATAAATTTTATAAAGAACAATATTTTCTTGGGAACTTTTCAAAAGAATAAATTCAGATTTTGCCATGAAAATCCCCATAATACGAGATGTGACATTTAAATAAGGTCCAAATAATCAAAATCAACAAGTGTTTACACAACTTTACTAGTTAACTCTTCCATCTAACCCCTCTTCTCTCAGCTTAACAATAGATGTAAAAGTAGAACCAAATTGTACTGGTTTTCTTCCAAGGGAGTGGATCAACTACAACAACTTCCTGATCAGATTGATCCACCAGTAGGTGCGCCATTTGGAATAATTGCATTCCTGCTATGATCCATTTTGAAAAAGCACAAACAACGTGTGGGACCATATCCATCCAGGACCTTTCAGGCGTTCTATAGATGCACCTGCCTGCAGGTCTACTTGCGGGAAGAGGACCACGTCCTTGACCCATTTCCATATTATTGGAGACATAATGCACAACCCACACGTACATCATTCTCCTATATTTTGACTGCCATGGGATAGGGTCCAAAATTTGGAGGGCCCATGATTTTGGACAATGAAGAGTGTTGTGCTTCACCATAACATGGTTGGTAGGAACAAGGAGATTCTTAACATCAAGAAGCTTCAATTACCATGTAAATTCTACCACATGAAAGTGTGGTAGTACTGGTCTAGCATAGGTTCTCCCACTGACCAAAGGGGACTCCGCTTGTCTGGTAGGAGCAGCTAGTGCACGTCACCTTGTGTTGGGTCGTTGCCGGTTCAAAACCCAATGGTATAGTTGTATAACTGGTAGGGGTCTGCCTAACTCCCAACCTGGCTTTTGAAAGAAAAAGGACCTCCCACTGATTCCTTTAGTCTAGTCAAAACAATGAAGGTATCCAGGAGCACGGCCCAACCAACTCACCAAAAGCTTGTGTTTTTTGTCAACAAGGATTGAACCTTAACCACCAGGACCGTTGCCGCCAGGGCTTGTGCAGGGAGGTGACGACCGAACCTTAACCACCCGTATGATAGCCAAGGTCCATCACCACTACGCCAACCCCCCCTTGGGGCTCCGAGGGAGTCATCTTGCTTCGGTGTAAGCAAGAGACATGATACCCAAGGGGTTAACGTCCGTGAGAATGAAATCCTGATCACTAGCCTAGTAGCCAAGGCCCCCCTCCCACTACGCCAAACCCCTTGGGGCTAGTTTTCTCAGTGGCTTAACCTAGCGTAGACCCTAAGGACCATACTGGCAAATTTTACGTGTACTAAAGGCAACATTATACCGAGTCTTTGAGCCAAGATGGATGACCTTCCATGGGCCTTAATGCAATCCACTGGGTCACTGAGAGGCTTGAAACCCTGGGCAGTGTTGACAAAGTGGAAAATTCCGTTTCCTTTTTGTTGTAGAAAGAATATTCGAGAAATGAGAAATTTTTTGTGAGAGCCCTTCTTTTTTCTTCATTTATCCCGCTTCCCACTTATGCTCTCATTATATTAATAGTAGTGAACCACATGAAATTTTTGCGGTTATCCAAGCTTGAACAGATCCAAAGAGGATTCTCTCTCTCTCTCTCTCTCTCTCTCTCTCTCTCTCTCTCTCTCTCTCTCTCTCTCTCTCTCTCATCAGTGCAGGGCCTCTGTACCTTGAAGTTCCTAACAGTAAAGACACGAAAGCCAAGAAGCCAACAGCAAAAGATTGACATTTTATTGCAATATTCCAGTCATTATATTTCAGCATCACTCCTAACTGGCAACGGTAATGAAGATACAAGTCAAGTTCAAATTAGACAGCTCATTGGCAAGGTGGATTCAATATTAGAAACCCTATATTTCTTATAACAGAACTTATTCTATAGTTATTAAATTCAAAACTTCAGGAAAATGGCCCCCTTGTGACCACAACGATATGATGCTCTTTCTGCTCAATCCAACCTTCTGAGCAAATACTCTACTTGAACACATTTCGTTAATGGCATGATTCAATCACCATAGAGATCAGCAACCAAGTTTGTTTGGATTTTGTATTTCATTTTTTTTTTTTTTTGGCCATTCAAATTCTCATCAAGCTTATTTAAATTAACCTCTTGCCCATAAATTTTAGCCTTAATTTCCACTCTCTGCTTCACTGCTGCTTCCACTGTCTCTTATGTCAGCAGATGCATTAATTGAGCCCTATCCTGCAAAACCAAAAGTTAGTGTAAATTGGCTGATAAGAAAGGAAAGCCCTGAAAAGGGAAAAACATCTACAGAAAAACAGTACTTACGCTAGAATAGCAGCCTTATAGACATGGTGACTGCTGGAATTTTGCCTCGGCTACAAACTTCGAGAGGGTGGTGTATGTTCTCCCCCGATGATTCACTGAATCCCACGTCTGTGTTCGGGGGTTTGAATGAGCACCACGTATACAAGCACATGGGGCTCGTATTCCCGTGTATGTTGACATCACTTAGCATTGGAGTCTGGTGTGGTTGCAAAGACTTAACTACCCTTTCTTGCTATTCTTCTCATAAAGCGACGGTTTGAGAAAATGACAAAAATGCCCTTTATTCAAAAAAGAAAAAAACAAACAGTTCAAAAAAAGGACAAACATGTCGTCCATCCAGAAAGTCGAGGATGATGTTGACTCTTCAAAGTCTACACAGCGAAACGAACCTTAATCGTTTTGTCGATGGTGATCCGGCGAAACGATAGTGAGCCGACGATCCGATGGTGAGCCGATGAAACAAACCTGAGCCATAAAAAATGTCTGTTTGAACTTTTCATCGTTATTTTCTTCTTCTTCCTTCTCCGTAAAACACTGTAAAACCCTCTCTCTCTCTAGAGAAGAAATCAAAGGAGGCAAAGAGTTCCCCCTGGAGAAGGCCATGAACATCAACCCTCTCACTCTCTCTCCCTTCTCTCTCTACTTCTGTGCACATCCAACAGACAATCCTACATTGCTCCATCAAACACTGACTGACCTGCACACTGACTGTAGCATCGTTCAACTTGATGAGTTGTGGAGCCTGATTCATAGTTTTTGCCCATACATGAGGGGGTTTGGGGGATCCTCCCAGCGTGGGTAACATCATTCAACTTGATGAGTTGTGGAGCCTGATTTAGAGTTTTTGCCCTTACAAAAGGGAGATCTAGGGGCTCCCCCCCCCCCGGCGCAAAAATTTTTTTTTGGGGCCTTCCAACAACGATTTGTAGTATTATCGGGCTTTTCTACAGCGATTTGTAGTATTTTCGGGTCTCCAACGAGCCCCACAAAGATTTATAGTGTTATCCAGCTTTTCAACAGCGATTTGTAGTATCTTCCGCAAATCACTATAGCAATTTATAGTGTTTTGGGGTCTCTAACGAGCCCCACAACAATTTATAGTGTTGTTGGATCTCACTATAGTGATTTGTAGCGTCTTCCGCAAATCACTATAGCGATTTATAGTGTTATTTAGTAAGCAAATCGTTGTAAATCGCTACCCGTTAGGGTCATATCTCTCTAACCGGAGGTCATATTTCAAATCCGTAAAAAGTGGTGTCTTTGTTATTGAGTCTAGTTTATTCCTGTAAATTTTCAGTGATTTCTATTGTCATTTCATTCCTCATTTTAGCTAAAAACCAGACCCCTATTATTCTGTGTTATTTGAGTTGCACAACATCATTCTCGCTTGACATCCACGTCTTGATTCTGGCATGATCCTTGTTGGATTTTCCATTGATTTCTTTCAACCTTGCTTGGAACAAACATATGTCTTTCTCACCATGACACACTGTGCATTTTTTGACCATGACACCTGGGACTCGTGCCTGGGGAAAGCCCCCAAACCCCCTTCCTGTAAGGGCAAAAACTCTAAATCAGGCTCCATAATGAATCAACTTGAACAATGCTACCCACGCTGGGAGGAGCCCCCAAACCCCCTTCCTGTAAGAGCAAAAACTTTGAATCAGGCTACATAACTCATCAAGTTGAATGATGCTATCCATGCTGGGAGGAGCCCCCAAACCCTCCTCGTGTAAGGGCAAAAACTCTGAATCAAGATCCATAACTCATCAAGTTGAATGATGCTACCCACACTGAGAGGAGCCCTCAGACCCCTCTTCTGTAAGGGTAAAAACTCTGAATCAGGCTCCACAACTCTTCAAGTTGAATGATGCTACCCATGCTGGGAGGAGCCCCTAGACCCCTCTCCTGTAAGGGTAAAAACTCTGAATCAGGATCCACAACTCATTTAGTTGAATGATGCTACCCACACTGGGAGGAGCCCCCAGACCCCTCTCTTGTAAGGGTAAAAACTCTGAATCAGGATCCACAACTCATTTAGTTGAATGATGCTACCCACGCTGGGAGGAGCCCCCAAACCCTCCTCCTGTAAGGGTAAAAACTCTGAATCAGGCTCCACAACAGTCAATGTGCAGGTCAGTCGGTGCTTGATGGAGCAATGTAGGATCTTCTGCTGGATGTGCACAGAAGCAGAAAGTGAAGGGAGAGAGAGAGTGAGAGGGTTGATATTCATGGCCTCCTCCAGGGAAGATTTCTTTCTCAGATAATCCTACAGTGCAGAGACTGAGTCTTAAATAATCATCCTCGGGGCACTTAAGTCTTTACAACCACTCCTTTTCTAGAATCATCATTTTTTTTGCACCAATGGAGGAGAGAGTACTTAAGTCTTTGCAATCGCATCAAACTCCAATGCTAATTAATGCTGACAAACATGGGGATATGAGACACACATGCTTAAATACGTGGTGCTTTTTGGGACCCCCCGAACACAAGATGTAGCTAACTGGCATGTTCGGGGGGGGGGGGGAACATATAACATGCTTCGACGAACTTCCCATAGTGGATCCGCTAGAGAGTGCCTGCAAGAAAATAAGAATGCGTAAGAATTTGGAAATGTTTGGAAATCCTGTGGCTTGAAAATCTATTCTATCAATGCCAACAATTGTTCACGTGTGTTTCATCTGAAAATTCCCATGTGATAGTGCCAGAAAAAGCAGAACAAATTAATGGATTTCCATGCAAACACCAGATAGTTGTATCCATACTTTGCACTTGTTTTGATAATTTCAAATCTCAGGTCTATCAACAAAACCTATGAATCCTGTCATTAAATACTTTCTACCTGTTCATACGCAGATTAAGTCACAATGAAGCTGCAAGAACAAGAAACCCATTACTTGCAGGCCAGTGAAAAGATGGAATAAAATGCTTCCCATAGTCACGATTTTTGTTTTGCCTCTTGCCCAAGAAAAGCTCAAGCCCACTATTGCATGTTACCTCTTCTTAGGTGTTTAATTATTAAATTTGATTCTAAATGATGACTACACTGCTGTAAAATTTTGGAAACACTTCCATCTCTAAATACCTTCGTTTTGGGAGCAAGACTCGCCATTAGGGTAGTTGCAGCATTATCGGCATTATTCTCTTTAATGAAGCTGATTATCGAATTGATAACCAGCAAAACCATAATTCCAACGAAGTCCTGCTAATCTGGAGGTTGCACACTGATATAGATGAGGTTTCTACAATTTGCGAACCTATTGATAGTTTGGAAGGACAATAGTCAGTAAATGTTTCTTCAACAGTTCTTGCTTCATCTTCTTCTCGCTTCACATCTGCTGCTACCTTATTGACATCTTCGGTCGAGTCATCGTTGGTTATGCTGTGAGAGTACGACCACAACACCATCTGGAACATGCTTAAATACGTGGTGCTTTTTGGGACCCCCCGAACACAAGATGTAGCTAACTGGCATGTTCGGAGGGGGGAGCATATAACCTGCTTCGACGAACTTCCCATAGTGGATCCGCTGGAGAGTGCCTACAAGAAAATAAGAATGCGTAAGAATTTGGAAATGTTTGGAAATCATGTGGCTTGAAAATCTATTCTATCAATGCCAATAACTGTTCACGTGTGTTTCAACTGAAAATTCCCATGTGATATTGCCAAAAAAAGCAGAAAAAATTAATGGATTTCCATGCAAACACCAGATAGTTGTATCCATACTTTGCACTTGTTTTGATAATTTCAAATCTCAGGTCTATCATAAAAACTTGTGAATCCTGTCATCAAATACTTTCTACCTGTTCATACGCAGATTAAGTCACAATGAAGCTGCAAGAACAAGAAACCCATTACTTGCATGCCAGTGAAAAGATGGAATAAAATGCTTCCCATAGTCACGATTTTTGTTTTGCCTCTTTACCAAGAAAAGCTCAAGCCCACTACTGCATGTTACCTCTTCTTTGGTGTTTAATTATTAAATTTGATTCTAAATGATGACTACACTGCTGTAAAATTTTGGAAACACTTTCATCTCTAAATACCTTCGTTTTGGAAGCAAGACTCGCCATTAGGGTAGTTGCAGCATTATCGACATTATTCTCTTTAATGAAGTTGATTATCGAATTGATAACCAGCAAAACCATAATTCCAACGAAGTCCTGCTAATCTGGAGGTTGCACACTGATAAAAATGAGGTTTCCACAACTTGCGAACCTATTGATAGTTTGGAAGGACAATAGTCAGTAAATGTTTCTTCAACAGTTCTTGCTTCATCTTCTTCTCACTTCACATCTGCTGCTACCTTATTGACTTCAACGGTCGAGTCATCGTTGGTTATGCTGTGAAAGTACGACCACAACACCATCTGGAACATGCTTAAATATGTGGTGCGTTTTGGGACCCCACGAACACAAGATGTAGCTAACTGGCATGTTCGGGGGGGGGGGGGGGCATATAACCTGCTTCGACGAACTTCCCATAGTGGATCCGCTAGAGAGTGCCTGCAAGAAAATAAGAATGCGTAAGAATTTGGAAATGTTTGGAAATCCTGTGGCTTGAAAATCTATTCTATCAATGCCAATAATTGTTCACGTGTGTTTCATCTGAAAATTCCCATGTAATAGTGCCAGAAAAAGCAGAACAAATTAATGGATTTCCATGCAAACACCAGATAGCTGTATCCATACTTTGCACTTGTTTTGATAATTTCAAATCTCAGGTCTATCAACAAAACCTATGAATCCTGTCATTAAATACTTTCTACCTGTTCATACGCAGATTAAGTCACAATGAAGCTGCAAGAACAAGAAACCCATTACTTGCAAGCCAGTGAAAAGATGGAATAAAATGCTTCCCATAGTCACGATTTTTGTTTTGCCTCTTGCCCAAGAAAAGCTCAAGCCCACTATTGCATGTTACCTCTTTTTAGGTGTTTAATTATTAAATTTGATTCTAAATGATGACTACACTGTTGTAAAATTTTGGAAACACTTCCATCTCTAAATACCTTCGTTTTGGGAGCAAGACTCGCCATTAGGGTAGTTGCAGCATTATCGGCATTATTCTCTTTAATGAAGCTGATTATCGAATTGATAACCAGCAAAACCATAATTCCAACGAAGTCCTGCTAATCTGGAGGTTGCACACTGATAAAGATGAGGTTTCTACAATTTGCGAACCTATTGATAGTTTGGAAGGACAATAGTCAGTAAATGTTTCTTCAACAGTTCTTGCTTCATCTTCTTCTTGCTTCACATCTGCTGCTACCTTATTGACATCTTCGGTCGAGTCATCGTTGGTTATGCTGTGAGAGTACGGCCACAACACCATCTGGAACATGCTTAAATACGTGGTGCTTTATGGGACCCCCCGAACACAAGATGTAGCTAACTGGCATGTTCGGGGGGGGGGGGGCATATAACCTGCTTCGACGAACTTCCCATAGTGGATCCGCTGCAGAGTGCCTGCAAGAAAATAAGAATGCGTAAGAATTTGGAAATGTTTGGAAATCATGTGGCTTGAAAATCTATTCTATCAATGCCAATAACTGTTCACGTGTGTTTCAGCTGAAAATTCCCATGTGATAGTGCCAAAAAAAGCAGAAAAAATTAATGGATTTCCATGCAAACACCAGATAGTTGTATCCATACTTTGCACTTGTTTTGATAATTTCAAATCTCAGGTCTATCATAAAAACTTGTGAATCCTGTCATCAAATACTTTCTACCTGTTCATACGCAGATTAAGTCACAATGAAGTTGCAAGAACAAGAAACCCATTACTTGCATGCCAGTGAAAAGATGGAATAAAATGCTTCCCATAGTCATGATTTTTGTTTTGCCTCTTTACCAAGAAAAGCTCAAGCCCACTACTGCATGTTACCTCTTCTTAGGTGTTTAATTATTAAATTTGATTCTAAATGATGACTACACTGCTGTAAAATTTTGGAAACACTTTCATCTCTAAATACCTTCATTTTGGAAGCAAGACTCGCCATTAGGGTAGTTGCAGCATTATCGGCATTATTTTCTTTAATGAAGTTGATTATCGAATTGATAACCAGCAAAACCATAATTCCAACGAAGTCCTGCTAATCTGGAGGTTGCACACTGATAAAAATGAGGTTTCCACAACTTGCGAACCTATTGATAGTTTGGAAGGACAATAGTCAGTAAATGTTTCTTCAACAGTTCTTGCTTCATCTTCTTCTCGCTTCACATCTGCTGCTACCTTATTGACTTCTACGGTCGAGTCATTGTTGGTTATGCTGTGAGAGTATGACCACAACACCATCTGGAACATGCTTAAATACGTGGTGCTTTTTGGGACCCCCCGAACACAAGATGTAGCTAACTGGCATGTTCGGAGGGGGGAGCATATAACCTGCTTCGACGAACTTCCCATAGTGGATCCGCTGGAGAGTGCCTACAAGAAAATAAGAATGCGTAAGAATTTGGAAATGTTTGGAAATCATGTGGCTTGAAAATCTATTCTATCAATGCCAATAACTGTTCACGTGTGTTTCAACTGAAAATTCCCATGTGATATTGCCAAAAAAAGCAGAAAAAATTAATGGATTTCCATGCAAACACCAGATAGTTGTATCCATACTTTGCACTTGTTTTGATAATTTCAAATCTCAGGTCTATCATAAAAACTTGTGAATCCTGTCATCAAATACTTTCTACCTGTTCATACGCAGATTAAGTCACAATGAAGCTGCAAGAACAAGAAACCCATTACTTGCAGGCCAGTGAAAAGATGGAATAAAATGCCTCCCATAGTCACGATTTTTGTTTTGCCTCTTGCCCAAGAAAAGTTCAAGCCCACTACTGCATGTTACCTCTTCTTAGGTGTTTAATTATTAAATTTGATTCTAAATGATGACTACAATGCTGTAAAATTTTGGAAACACTTTCATCTCTAAATACCTTCGTTTTGGGAGCAAGACGCGCCATTAGGGTAGTTGCAGCATTATCGGCATTATTCTCTTTAATGAAACTGATTATCGAATTGATAACCAGCAAAACCATAATTCCAATGAAGTTCTGCTAATCTGGAGGTTTGTGATTATCGCAAAATTTTTCCTCTTTCATTGTTTCTCTCTGTTCCTTCTCTTTCCCTTTTCTAACCTCTATTTTCCTCCTTTTTGAAGGGAGAAATAAAAGAAAGAAAAGAAAGAGAGAAGAGAAAAAGAAAGAAGAAGAGAGAGAGAGGAACTCTTTTGCGAAGGTCTCACTTGACCTTGATTTTTGAAAAAGATTTAAAAGATTACTCGCCTCCGTTTTTGAAAATGTGCGGGAAAATGAGAGACGGGATCCGCTCGTCGGTACGAGGTTCGACCGTTCCTGGCGCTTTTACTAGGGGTAATCGAACCAAGGATCGAATCTATGCCTTTTGCTTTGCCTAAATATGATCTAAGAATTCATTCTAACTCTAAATGCACAAAGAATCATGCTTGTGCAATGCAAGGATGTATGCTCTTCTTTGAAAGATGTTTTGAAAATTTTCCAAGTATTCTGAGATGAACTTGATAATAGAATGAAGAAATGTTTAAATCTAACTTAGAACTTGGGATAGATCAGAGGAATTCTGAGTCTCTGAAGTGAATCAGAGTTGAAAAGATAGATCTTGATTTTGAGAAAAATGATTTGAAGCTTTGAAAATGAAGTTTCAAAGTCGGAAATGGACTTTGAATTTGAATTTGAATTTTAGGAAAGGAGATGAATACTCGAGATGAAATTGAATTTGGATTTTTAAGTTTGAAATTTAGAATGGATCTGAGATAATCAAATGGTATTTAATAATAGAAATGGATTTAGGGAATTCAGATGAGATCTGAAAATGGATTTGAATTTGAAATTTAGACTTGGAAATGGTATTGGATCTTAAAATGGATTTGAGATCAGAGATCTAATATAGAGTTGGGTTCTGGATCTTAAAATTGGATCAGAAATCTGAGATCCGATGTGGGATTGAGTTCTGGATCCTAAGATGGGATTGGATCTGAAGTCTGAGATCCAAAGTGAAGTTTGGACTCTGGACCCTAAGATGGATTTCGGATCTGAAATCTGAGATCCCAAAGTGGAATTGGGTTCTGGACCCTAAGACGGATTTCGGATCCTAAATGAATTGTGGATCTGAAATTTGAGATGTGGAATTAGACTTTGGATCCTAAAGAGGAATTGGATCTGAAGTCTGAGATCCGATATGGGTGTTGAATCCTGGACCCTAAAATGGATTTGGAGTTAAATTCAGAAGATGAATGAAGAACTTCCAAATTTAATTTGAACTTGGAAAATGAATTCTAGAAATTGAATCTTTGAATATACAAATGAATTTCAAAGTCAAATTAGACCTGGAATTTGAAGTTTAGAAGATGAATCAAGAATCTCAAAGTTAATTTGAACTTGGAGATTGGATTGGAGTTTTGAATGAATTTGGAATTTCAGAGTCAAATTTGATTTTTGAAATCTGATTTGAATATGAATATAAAATGAATTTGAAACCTCAAAGTTAAATTGGATTTTGAGATTGAACATAGAATTTTGAAAAATGAAAGGATGAATCGGATTTGATAAGGATTGGAGATAGATTGAGGAAGATATTTACATTTACTTGGAGTTTTTGAAAAATGAAATTTTGAAAGCATGATGTAATTCTATCCTAAATTATGAATGAGTTTGAAGAATTTGAAATTGAATTTTGAAAAGTTATTTCATTCTTTAAATGAATTAAAATAAGATTGAAGATATAATACATCCTTGACTATGGTCATTGAATGTATTATATAATAATCTATATTTAAATTCATGTGAAGAATGAAACACATTTGGTGCTTTTATAGAATTTAAAATGAAATTAACTCTCAATATACCCTGACTATGGCCATTGGTATATATTTTGAGTCAATTTTAAGTTAAATTCTAATAAAAGGAGAAAATATTTAAGGGAATATGATGAATTTTGAAAATGGATCCAGTGTGGATCCAGTGTTATTTCGTAAAAGATAAAAATCCTAAATTTTGTCCACACCCTGACTATGGCCATTGATGTGGATCATCAACTTAGGATTGATTTACCTCTTACGATATGGTGCACGTGCCATTCGTGTTTCACCATTTATGAAATATTGGAAAATGAAAAGAATGATATGAAAACAAACAATATGTATATGCTCATACATTCTAATCTAGGACTGAAAAGGTAAAATTTTCATTGATAACCAGCCTATTACAAATTTAAGAATAAAAAGAAATAATAAAATCCTAGACCTAAGGCAATTTTCAACAACTTCTGAATGTTTCCTGTAAGACACTTAGTTAGTATAAAGTGATAGAAAATGGACATGGTAAAATATTCATATTGAATCTAAGGATACCAATAATATTTGTATATGTGGGAAGTAATAGCATCTTATGTATTTATGAGAGAATATGGATCTATACATGTACATATATATATATATATATATATATATATATATATATATATATATATATATATATGTATATATATATATGTATATATATATATATGTATTTGTACATATATAGGTGCATATACATATATCTAACATTGTTGATAAATAAAACCTATATGAGAGGGCACATGCGATGGATGAAAGCAAGGGCCAGGATGGTTCTAGGTGAATCATCATGAAAATAGAATAATTCACAATGGAAGACCACCACGATTCTTCATAAATTTCTTTTGAAGGAGGACCACTACAGTACGTCCTGATAGACTGCTATAGAAAGGAGGGATCATAGTGGTTCATTGTGAACCACTGTAAAAGAAAAGCAACTATTGTAATCCTTGATGGATCACTATAGTAAAGGAAAACCACAGTGATTCTTTGCGAATCACTATAAAAATAGCCACAGTAGTTCAATGTGAACCACAGTGAAAGACGCACCATCCTGTAGTGGAACTCGTGGTTTGTTGCAGGGGTAGGAAGCTGGACATACATAAGCGTTGTACATGATCACCCTCCCTATCACTATCTATTATAATGAAACCTATATGTGTAAACTAAGATTTATACAATGTGCACACAGGTGTCCAACCCACTCCAAATGGGACAGTTAGACTGAAGGAGGAATCACTAAAACTATGAGTATACAGTTAGTGGCAAAATAGACTAAAATAAAAAATAAAAAAAAGAAAAAAAGAAAAGGAATGGCTGATCTGGGGATCATATCCGCAGTTGCCACTTGAGGTACAGACACATGCCTCAAAAAAAAGGGGGGGTGATACTGATAAAATGGTGAAACTCTGTGAAATGCTACAGGTGAATGCAATCTGAAGGTGAGGTATGACAGTGGGTCTCAAGTATAATGGTATCATGCTAAAAAAAATGAATGAACCATAGCAAACTGATTCTCTCTATTCAATTAACTCCATCCACCAAATTCACAAAATGGTTTGGAATCCTAAGTAGACTTCTTTCTGAATGACTGATGAAAACCCTTTATATGAACAAAGGGAGGCTTTTAATTGAAGTCACAGGGCACTGTAGATCTGTCCTGGAATTTTAGGGAACTCAGCAGACATTCTTGATTAAGAATGGCCCCAACAAATTTTATAGACATCAACCTGATTTTATAGTAAGACCAAAATTTCCTAAGAGAGTTATGATAAATTGTACAGAGACAAAAATTCATATCGGATTAAACAATTGATAGCGAGAATGGATACAGAGAGGGGAGTACCATACCTGTGATGGTCTGGTATTGCCTGTAGGTTAATAACCTGTGATGGTCTGGTATTGCCTGTAGGTTGATAACTTTGGTTGGCGCCAGATAGAACTTGTGCATCAGCTAAGGGTGTGGGAGCAGGAGGTGGAGGTGGTTCATTATGCGATGTATGGGTTATGGGAAGCTCTTTGTCTGCCGAAATCCTGCGATCCTGCTGAGAGATCGTTGGTTTATGCTTGGTTTTGGAGGAATCCTGAGGGAGGAAAGAAGGATCTTCTTCTTTTGCTTCTTTTGCCGGGAGCCGAAGATCCCTTGATTGCTCGAAGGAGAGGATCCGCAGAAGGGAAAAGGAGAAGCTGGTGCTGCTGTCAGCTTCTCTTATTTGCGGGATTTTCAGGGCTTGAAAGAGGAAATCGAAAGGAAGACAGAGGAAGAAAAATCGAGAAGAAGAAATGGTGAGGTGAAAGGAGCGGTCGTATGAAGAACAGGGGTGCGGGGGTGAAACGCGGTGGGTTTAGGGTTCTTCTTGCGGTCTGTTAAATAGGGGAAAAGGAGGTTCGAGAAGGGAGATGCCGTTAGGCATCGATGGCGGGGAAAAGGAAAGGGGTTGGAGATGGAGGGCGACGGAGGATGGTCGCACATGGAGGAGGTGAGAGAGAGAGGCCCGAGTGAGAGGGACCCCTCTTCGCCCTCTTCCTTTCTCATGAAGGGTTTTCAAAACCCTAAAACCTGTTTTTACAGAGGGGCCCCCTTGAATTTTCAAGTTTTTACAAAGAGGGACTCCCCTAACAAAATTTTCATAAAAAAATGGTTTAAAATTGATTTTTTTAGCAAAATCGACTTTAAAAAGTTTAAACTCATTCATTTTTCTTTGAAATTTTCCATTTTTTGGTTTTTTGTTTTATTTTTCTATTTTTTTGTATAAAAATCCTAAGATTTACGATAAATAAAGATTTTAAAACTTTTTTTTTTGTAGTTTTGCAAAAACATTTACAAAAGAGTCTTTTGAGAATTCGGGTTCTTATTTTTTGAAATTTTTCTCAAAGCGGGAGATCGGATCCGATTTGGATCAAAATTGGGTCAGAGCTAAGACTTTGGGTCCGAATTCTAACGAATCCAGGGGATGAATGAAATTTTTGGTTTAAAAATTTACCCGATTATTCAGAGGACGGAGGTCAGGGGCAAAAAGGTCATTTTTGGATTTTTTGGA
This sequence comes from Nuphar pumila, assembly GCF_984573655.1. NCBI lineage: Eukaryota > Viridiplantae > Streptophyta > Magnoliopsida > Nymphaeales > Nymphaeaceae > Nuphar > Nuphar pumila. The sequence goes on along the minus strand of NC_143253.1, from coordinate 54,856,851 downwards.
AAATTTGGGGTGTTCACAAATGCCCCTCTTTGCTGCTAAGCCGGTTGTAAGCCGAGCTTAGCGGCAAAGAAGACACGCCAAATTTTCTTTAAAAAAATGCCCCAGTCATAAGGTCTGAACTGGGTGCGGAAGAATTGGCTTTAGAAGGTTTTATTTTTTTTAGGTTTTGTACCTTATTCTGAAAGGGTTTTGGAAAGAGAACGAAATCCTCGAGAATGAAAATAATTTGGATAGAAGAAAACGAGGAAACCGTGATGGGATTTTGGGATAAAGATCCCGAAAAGGAGAGATTTTTAAAGAAATTTCAAGGTTGAGACAAGGATAAGGTTTTTTGAAAAGACACAGGCTTAGCCCTTAACCTGGATGGGACGCTTTTGAAAAAAATACCTCATGGGACGAGGGTTTTAGGCATAATCTTTATTTGAATGGATATACAAAGCATGATTCCTTGATGAGGACTACCATGATGGGACTGGGAGAAATACCTCACCTGAATAAGGCATCTCTTGTTTAAAGAATATACAAACGACGCTAGGTTGTATCAAAATAGATATTGAGCATTTATCTTATTTTTGGATAACCAGAAAATTTTGCCAATACGATGAAACTGTAATTGATTCAAACACTTGAAAGTGTGCATGTATGTGCGAAAGATGTTCCCTCTTTTACCTAGAGTATTTCCTCCAAAATGAGGTTAACTCCTTGGATTCTAGAGTTAGATTCAAATTTTTAAAGCTGTTGAGTTTCTTCAAGGAAGTTATCCATTTCCTTGACATGAATAGAGAAGAAATACTCTTAATTTCATAAAAGCAAGCAGTGAAAAGACATTGATGAAAGGATTTCGCATAAGAAAAGATGATTCCTGGCAATTTTGGCAGTTTGATATCCTGAGGCTTTTCCCATAATGATCTTTTGGCACTCTTCTTGGGACATTGAGCTTTCTTGGGTTTCAGGAGAAGTTTATTACATCATCCTTCATTTTGGATGTTTCTTGACTTTTCTCTCTTTTTCAAGGAAGGGTACGTCGCAAACTCCGTCATCTTGGAGATGCTTCGATCCTTCTTTTTCTCAGGAATTATATTGGTGATATTGGCTCATTGGTAAAAATCTCTAGATGGTAGCAGCAATCAAATATCTTTTAGGGTTTGTCGGTAGGTTCATCACACTCGCCTTCATCTCGACGGTGATCTGAACTTTCCCTGGAAGGATCCGTCACAAACTCCGTCATCTTGGAGATGATTCCAATCTTCTTTGGCCCCGGGGGTCTACTCGCTTAATTCGCCTTCATCTTGACGACAATTGAGAGATCCCTTTTGCGGATATTTGATTGGAGCTTAAATGAATGTATGCGGAGATATGGATTGAGTGGATTCTTTTATCGCTCAAGATATTTCCACTGCCTGATTGCCCGAAAGTCGTCTTAAAACATGCGTCATAGCTATGATCAATATCGATTCGCTTCTAGCTTTTCAACATCATTGAATATTTCTTTTGCTAATCATACCAAGGATCTTTCTTGCATCCTCTTGGTTGACCAACAGAGAGAAGATTTGAATTTTCACTCCTTTTCGCAAAAAGCTTCACCCTTTTGAAAAGAATACTAGAGGTAATCTGAGGTGATTCTTTTTGTGTGGTAAAATATTGGAATCAAGACATATTTTAGCAGATTTGGCAAAGTTTTCGAGAATCCTTTTGTGAAATAATCACTCAATATAGATTTTGATAGGACCTCGGGCTGAACATTTTTCATTTTTGGCAATTTTGATCAGTAAAACTGGGTTTTACGAGACCAACTTAAAGAATGAGGTTAAGTAAAGAATTTTGGTAAAGAATCTTGTGAAAGAATTGGTAAAGAAATTTTTGGTAAAAAGACTTTGGTAAAGGACCAGTGCTAAACTGGAATTTGAGAAGGATTTTGATAAAGGAAGATTTTGGTAAAGGAAGATTTTTGGTAAAAGACTTCGGTAAAGGATTTTGGTAAAAAGACTTTGGTAAGGACCAGTGCTAAACTGGAATTTGAGAAGGATTTTGATAAAGGAAGATTTTGGTAAAGGAAGATTTTTGGTAAAAGACTTCGGTAAAGGATTTTAGTAAAAAGACTTTGGTAAGGACCAGTGCTAAACTGGAATTTGAGAAGGATTTTGATAAAGGAAGATTTTGGTAAAAGACTTTGGTAAGGACCAGTGCTAAACTTGGAATTTTGAAGGATTTTGATAAAGGAAGATTTTGGTAAAAGACTTTGGTAAGGACCAGTGCTAAACTTGGAATTTTGAAGGACCAATATACACATTGGAATTTTTGAAGGACTGATTGGGATTTTGAAGGACTAGTGTAAAATTGGAATTTTGAAGGACCAATTTGTGAAAATTGGAATTTTGAAGGACCAATTGGGATTTTGAAGGACCAACTCATAGAATTGGAATTCGGAAGGACCAATGAAAACATTGGATTTTGATGAAGGACCAATTGGAATTTGAAGGACCAGTGTAAAACTGGAATTTTGAAGGACCAATTTGTGAAAATTGGAATTTTGGAAGGACCAATTTATGAAAATTGGAATTTTTGGAAGGACCAATGTAAACATTGGAATTTTGAAGGACCAATTTGTGAAAAATTGGAATTTTGAAGGACCAATTGAAATTCGAAGGACCAGTGTAAAACTGGAATTTTGGAAGGACCAATTCATGAGAATTGGAATTTTGGAAGGACCAATGAAAACATTGGAATTTTGACGAAGGACCAATGGGAATTTGAAGGACCAGCGTGAAACTGGAATTTTGAAGGACCAATTTGTGAAAATTGGTATTTTGGAAGGACCAATGAAAACATTGGAATTTTGATGAAGGACCAATAGGAATTTGAAGGACCAGCGTGAAACTGGATTTTTGAAGGACCAATTTGTGAAAATTGGTATTTTGGAAGGACCAATGAAAACATTGGAATTTTGAAGGACCAATACGAGAATTGGATTCGGCGAAGGATTCTGATGAAGGACCAGTGTTAGACTGGATTTGGAAGGACCAATGTGAGAATTGGATTTTATGAAGGATTTTGATGAAGGACCAGTGTTAGACTGGATTTTGGAAGGACCATTATAGAAGGTTGCGCTGCTTCTATGAATGGTTTCAGGATTATCCCTTATCTTAAACGGGTATGAAGGGATTTTAAAGAGAATAAAACTCAATTTGGATATTCAAGGAGATGCAATATATAAAAGGGGGAAAACCCGAGTCGGAACCCAGATTTTCAAGGTAAAAGATGAAAGAGAGAATTGAGTTTTGAAAAACTTAAATTTCTAAAGAAATAAATGTTTTCCAATGCGAGGATTGGATTCAAAAGGAAGTCCGAGTCGGAACTCGAAACTTCGAATGAAAAATAATAGAAGAAAAACCTGAGCTGGAACTCGGTTTTCTAAAGAAATGATGGATTTCCAATGCGAGGATTGGATTCAAAAGGAAGTCCGAGTCGGAACTCGGAACTTCGAACGAAAAATAATAGAAGAAAAACCCGAGTTAAAACTCGGTTTTCTAAAGAAATGATTGATTTCCAATGCGAGGATTGAATTCAAAAGAAAGTCCGAGTCGGAACTCGAAACTTCGAATGAAAAATTAATAGAAGAAAAACCCGAGTTAAAACTCGGTTTTCTAAAGGAATAATTGATTTCCAATGCGGGGATTGGATTTAAAATGAAGTCTGAGTCGGAACTCGGAACTTCGAATGAAAAACAATAGAAGAAAAACCCGAGTTAAAACTCGGTTTTCTAAAGGGATGATTGATTTCCAATGCGAGGATTGGATTCAAAAGGAAGTCCGAGTCGGAACTCGAAACTTCAAAAGGAAAGAATGAAAGAGGAAGACTCGAGTCGGAACCCGAATCTTTAAAGGAAAAGGATAAAAGATAAAAGGAAACGATTGGTCCAATCAGAACCAAAGGGAAGCCCGAGTCGGAACTCGAAACTTCGAACGAAAAAAAAGGAAGACCCGAGTCGGAACCCGAATCTTTTAAAAGGATAAATTTGAAAATCGATGAAAATGGAAGATGATTCAGGTTTATCCCTTAACCTGAAAGGGAATGAATAATATTGACAAATTTGACAAAATTAACAAAAAGGTTGGTAAAGGATTGAAAAGATTGATAAAGAAAGACAAAGAATCAATAAAATTGATAAAAGTTGATAAAGAATAAGAATTAATAAAGAATTGGTAAAAATCTGGCACAAATTGGTGAGAATTGAAGGAGAATTGATAATGCTTGAAAAGATGATAAAAGACTTCAGGACTATCCCTTACCCTGAAGGAAGAAGGACCTCGTAGGACGAGGTTCAGGTTTATCCCTTAACTTGAGGAGGAATTCAGGTTTATCCCTTAATCTGAGTGGGAAATTGAATAAAATTTATAAAAATGGGGAAGAATTTAAAGGAATTTATTTTGAACAAGAATTTTCACAGGTAGCATTGATGCTCCTATGAGGGGTCTCAGGATTATCCCTTATCCTGAATGGGAAAAGAAGAAGGAAAAAAGGAATACCTCATGGGAAAGAGGCATCAGGTTTATCCCTTAACCTGAAAGGGTAAATTTTTTTTTTTTTTTGAAAATAAGGATTTGACAAGAAAAATTAACAAAATCATTGAAGGATCAATAAAATTGACAAAATTGATAAAGATGAATAAAAATTGGTAAGACCGATAAAATTAACAAACAAATAATAAAAGAGTTGATTGAGAAGAAAAGAATTTTGTTTGATCCTGCCTGCATGTGGGATCTTTTAAGAAGTAGGAGAGGAATACAAGGAAATCATTTTTATAAAGAGGATTAGCTGCGAGAGCTTGAGTTTTGAAGGGGGATCATTCACGAGAGATCATCATGAAGGTTAATTTTTGAAGCAAACGATTTTAAAACCAATTTTTAGAAAATATGACCAACGCAAGGGTTGATCTTTGAATGTAATGATTCGAAACCAATTTTTTTAGAGAGATGATCAACACGAGGGTCGATATTTGAATGAAATGATTCGAAATCAATTTTTTTAGAAAATATGATCAACACAAGAGTTGATGCTTGAATGTAATGAAATCAATTTTTTGAAAATGAGATCAACACAGGGGTTGATCTTTGGAATGCAATGATTCGAAATTGATTTGTAGAAAGATATGATCAACACGAGGGTTGATCTTTTAAATGCAATGTTTCGAAATCAATCTTGGAAGATAAGACCAACACAAGAGTTTATCTCTGAACATAAATGATTTGAAACCCATTTTGGAAGATAAGACCAACACAATGGTTGATCTTTAGATATAAATGTTTCGGAATCAATCTTGGAAGGTAAGACCAACACAAGGGTTGACCTTTTAATGCGATGGTTCGAAAACTTATTTTTGAAAACATGATCAACTCGAGGGTTGATTTTTTAATGCAATGGTTCGAAAACTTATTTTTGAAAACATGATCAACTCGGGGGTTGATGTTGACAAAGGTTGGACCAAAGAGTATTTGAACTCTTTGGTCATCATAATGAAGACTTTCAAAATTTCATGATTTTTGGAAAAACCCTCATAGGTAATATCATTTCAATCATGAATGATGTCAGGATTTTGTCCCGCGTTGCGAAAAAGGACAGGATTATAACGGAAAAAGAATATTTTGAAGTGTAAATGCAATTTTTAACAAAAGATATCCCAATATGGCGAAGGAAGTAAGAATTGAACACAAAGGTATGAAGGAAATTGATATTTCATTTATAAGTAACTACTAAAAACAAGGACTTGACTATTTACAAGCATGTGACCAAAAAGATCACAAAAGACTAGGGCTGACTTGCCCCTACAAGACGATGGGAAAAAGCAAAAGCAAGAAAGCAAGAAAACTTTGATATCATCAGTTCTTTGAGTGATCTGGGAAAGGCTTGGTCAGGATGGTGGGCTGCTCTTCTTCTTCGTCCTCTATCAGAAGATTTTTATCAATGCAGTCCTGGATGATGTTCTTTAGGACGAAGCAGTGCTCGGTGTCGTGCCCCACTGCCCGGTGGAACTTGCAGAACTTGTCCTTCCATTTTCCCAGAGAGACCGGAGGATCAGCGACTCTCGGGAGTTTAATCATATCTTTGCTCAACATATACTCCAGAATTTGCTCAAGGGACTGTTCAAGAGCAGAGAATTGGCGGTCATAACCCCAACCTTCACGTTTTATCTTTTCCTTCTGCTTGGCCTGAACTGGTTTGTCATTCTGCTTGAAGGGTTCCTTTTGTTGACCCATCTGCTTGGTCTTGTTATCTTTGCTGCCACTGCTCCCAGAATTAGCCGAGAATGTATAATTCACCTTTCTTTTAAGGTCTTGGCCGCCCTTGACGAGAGTGATGCCCTCATAATTTCCATTGTCCATTCCCATTTCGAGCCACTCAGCTCGTTCGATAAGCTCTATGAATGATTTTGATGGGTAAGTGGAGATGAGGCTTCTAAGAGGCTGAGAAAAATTGTTCAGGATAACTTGGAGTGTGTGCTCCTCTGAAATGGGGGTTCTCATCTTGTTGCAGGTATCTCTCCACCTCCGAATGAAGTCTACGGCTTTTTCCTTATCTCCTTGTTTCAGGTTATACAGGTGATTGAGGGTCGGAAGTGCCTCAGTGTTGAACATGAATCTTTCCACGAACAGATTAACAACTTTATCAAAATTTTGTAGCTCGACGGGGTTGATGTGCTCCGCATACCATTTAGCTGCTACACCTTCTAGACTGCGAGGAAAGCACAAGAAAAGGGCCCGATTGTCTTCACTGATTTGGCACATTCGGCAAAGAACATCGCGAGATGGGCCTTTGGATTGCCGGACCCATCGAACTTAATAAATTTTCGGGGGAGATCTTCCAAGCTGCTGTCCCCATCTAAACCAAGGTAAAAGTCCTGTCTGGTATATACCCTCTTTCCCTTATCTCGAATCTGTAGGTCTTTGACCATCTTCGTCAATACCTGAACCGAGTCTTCCGCCGGGACTCCATCTTTAGGCTTGTTAACTGATTCAGGTTCCTCTGCCACCTTCTTGACTTGTCGCAGATGTTTCGGGACGAATACAAACTGTTCCTCCTCGGAATCCTCATCTTCTGACTCTGTACCTTCAGAGGTGCTGTCTTGCTGAACCTTCTTCTTGTTGATCCTGACATGCTTCTTCACTGGCTTCTTTTTTACCTTGTTTTTAGAGGATGTTTTCTTCGAACCTGCCCCAGCTTGTTCGGACATCATTTTTGCCATAATCTTTTTAAAGATTTTATACATCGCCGGGTCGACGTCATCCTCATCTGAATCATGTTTTCGGGACAATCTGGAAGAGTTCATCTCTTCCACTTCGTTGTTATCGCGCTGCTGAGCTGCCCTTCTTTCTGCTCTTGTTTGAACCATGATTGGAACTGTTGGTGTTTTCTGGCGAAATAAATGAAAGGTTCAGATCAAAGAAATTTTGAAAGGAAAAAGAGATAATGAAAGAGGATTTTAAAGAGATCTCTTGATAAAAAGGATTTTATATGAAAAAGATGGAATATACGAGGAAGAGTATTTCTGAAGATGACAAGACCCTGAATATTTTTGAAAAAACTGCAGGCAGGATCAGAAAAATTTAAATAAATCAGAAGAAGAAGAATTACGCCTGGACTTTTGAGAGATAAGGGAAAGAATTTAAAAGAATGTCCAGGGTTTAAGAAATTTATGAGAAAAATAAAGAAATAAGAAATATACCATCCTGGATTTTGAGAAAATAAAAAGAATTTTATGAAATAAATATCCAGGGTTTTGAAAGATAAGAATTTTCAAGATAATATCTACAAAAGAATCAATTTATACAAGCAATGATGCACAGAATAGCACTCCCTAGAAGCTGACTCTAAATATAAATTTTGAAAAGGCTCATAGGACCTTAATCCTAACTCTAAGGTTTATATCATCTGATTCCAATCAAGAGACGCCGATATACCCAAGCCGAAGCTCGAAGTACGTGGCATAGAAATATTCCTCCGGTTCTAAGGTAATGGCTTCCCAACATCCTTGAGCACCTACCGATATACCTCGGACTATGGCCCTTAGGTACGTGGTAGGGGGCGCGAACCCAAATAAGTGGTCCAGTTGTGAGGCTCTCTCCCGAACTATGGTTCAGTGAGACAGCCCAGCAACGTGAAGACCGGGACAATGTAGGTAGGGATGTTTTCAAAATATGATCAACATGCAGATAAAACCAGAAGGCTCTAATGCAAGTCCTAAAGAAGATAGATTAAAATAAAGAAGAAGCATACACTTGCATACATTGTTCGCATTCAATCCCTAAAATTGAGGAGAGTTGTATTTAAGACCTAAGTCTAATGTGAACATGAATAATCTCCTCAATATGGTCCTACCAAACCATAATTAGATCCTATATGCAATGATGTCAGCTTGGGACAAAATCTAGGCTTCCTAAGGTTTGCATAAAAAATGTAGCTGACATATGTTAGAATAAAGACTTAGATTATATAAAAGCAAAGCAAAGGCATAGATCCAACCGGACGAAGACGAGTCCCATCACGGTCGCCAATTCTGTGATCATCGCAAAATTTTTACTCTTTCATTGTTTCTCTCTCTTCCTTCTCTTTCCCTTTTCTAACCTCTATTTTCCTCCTTTTTGAAGGGAGAAATAAAAGAAAGAAAAGAAAGAGAGAAGAGAAAAAGAAAGAAGAAGAGAGAGAGAGGAACTCTTTTGCGAAGGTCTCACTTGACCTTGATTTTTGAAAAAGATTTAAAAGATTACTCGCCTCCGTTTTTGAAAATGTGCGGGAAAATGAGAGACAGGATCCGCTCGTCGGTACGAGGTTCGACCGTTCCTGGCGCCTTTACCAGGGGTAATCGAACCAAGGATCGAATCTATGCCTTTTGCTTTGCCTAAATATGATCTAAGAATTCATTCTAACTCTAAATGCACAAAGAATCATGCTTGTGCAATGCAAGGATGTATGCTCTTCTTTGAAAGATGTTTTGAAAATTTTCCAAGTATTCTGAGATGAACTTGATAATAGAATGAAGAAATGTTTGAATCTAACTTAGAACTTGGGATAGATCAGAGGAATTCTGAGTCTCTGAAGTGAATCAGAGTTGAAAAGATAGATCTTGATTTTGAGAAAAATGATTTGAAGCTTTGAAAATGAAGTTTCAAAGTCGGAAATGGACTTTGAATTTGAATTTGAATTTTAGGAAAGAAGATGAATACTCGAGATGAAATTGAATTTGGATTTTTAAGTTTGAAATTTAGAATGGATCTGAGATAATCAAATGGTATTTAAGAATAGAAATGGATTTAGGGAATTCAGATGAGATCTGAAAATGGATTTGAATTTGAAATTTAGACTTGGAAATGGTATTGGATCTTAAAATGGATTTGAGACCAGAGATCTAATATAGAGTTGGGTTCTGGATCTTAAAATTGGATCAGAAATCTGAGATCCGATGTGGGATTGAGTTCTGGATCCTAAGATGGGATTGGATCTGAAGTCTGAGATCCAAAGTGAAGTTTGGACTCTGGACCCTAAGATGGATTTCGGATCTGAAATCTGAGATCCCAAAGTGGAATTGGGTTCTGGACCCTAAGACGGATTTCGGATCCTAAATGAATTGTGGATCTGAAATTTGAGATGTGGAATTTGACTTTGGATCCTAAAGAGGAATTGGATCTGAAGTCTGAGATCCGATATGGGTGTTGAATCCTGGACCCTAAAATGGATTTGGAGTTAAATTCAGAAGATGAATGAAGAACTTCCAAATTTAATTTGAACTTGGAAAATGAATTCTAGAAATTGAATCTTTGAATATACAAATGAATTTCAAAGTCAAATTAGACCTGGAATTTGAAGTTTAGAAGATGAATCAAGAATCTCAAAGTTAATTTGAACTTGGAGATTGGATTGGAGTTTTGAATGAAGTTGGAATTTCAGAGTCAAATTTGATTTTTGAAATCTGATTTGAATATGAATATAAAATGAATTTGAAACCTCAAAGTTAAATTGGATTTTGAGATTGAACATAGAATTTTGAAAAATAAAAGGATGAATCGGATTTGATAAGGATTGAAGATAGATTGAGGAAGATATTTACATTTACTTGGAGTTTTTGAAAAATAAATTTTTGAAAGCATGATGTAATTCTATCCTAAATGATGAATGAGTTTGAAGAATTTGAAATTGGATTTTGAAAAGTTATTCTATTCTTTAAATGAATTAAAATAAGATTGAAGATATAATACATCCTTGACTATGGTCATTGAATGTATTATATAATAATCTATATTTAAATTCATGTGAAGAATGAAACACATTTGGTGCTTTAATAGAATTTAAAATGAAATTAACTCTCAATATACCCTGACTATGGCCATTGGTATATATTTTGAGTCAATTTTAAGTTAAATTCTAATAAAAGGAGAAAATATTTAAGGGAATATGATGAATTTTGAAAATGGATCCAGTGTTATTTCGTAAAAGATAAAAATCCTAAGTTTTGTCCACACCCTGACTATGGCCATTGATGTGGATCATCAACTTAGGATTGATTTACCTCTTACGATATGGTGCACGTGCCATTCGTGTTTCACCATTTGTGAAATATTGGAAAATGAAAAGAATGATATGAAAACAAACAATATGTATATGCTCATACATTCTAATCTAGGACTGAAAAGGTACAATTTTCATTGATAACCAGCCTATTACAAATTTAAGAATAAAAAGAAATAATAAAATCCTAGACCTAAGGCAATTTTCAACAACTTCTGAATGTTTCCTGTAAGACACTTAGTTAGTATAAAGTGAGAGAAAATGGACATGGCAAAATATTCATATTGAATCTAAGGATACCAATAATATTTGTATATGTGGGAAGTAATAGCATCTTATGTATTTATGAGAGAACATGGATCTATACATGTACATATATATATATATATATATATATATATATATATATATATATATATATATATATACATATATATATATATATGTATATATATATATATGTATGTATTTGTACATATATAGGTGCATATACATATATCTAACACTGTTGATAAATAAAACCTATATGAGAGGGCACATGCGATGGATGAAAGCAAGGGCCAGGATGGTTCTAGGTGAATCATCATGAAAATAGAATAATTCACAATGGAAGACCACCACGATTCTTCATAAATTTCTTTTGAAGGAGGACCACTACAGTACGTCCTGATAGACTGCTATAGAAAGGAGGGATCATAGTGGTTCATTGTGAACCACTGTAAAAGAAAAGCAACTATTGTAATCCTTGATGGATCACTATAGTAAAGGAAAACCACAGTGATTCTTTGCGAATCACTATAAAAATAGCCACAGTAGTTCAATGTGAACCACAGTGAAAGACGCACCATCCTGTAGTGGAACTCGTGGTTTGTTGCAGGGGTAGGAAGCTGGACATACATAAGCGTTGTACATGATCACCCTCCCTATCACTATCTATTATAATGAAACCTATATGTGTAAACTAAGATTTATACAATGTGCACATAGGTGTCCAACCCACTCCAAATGGGACAGTTAGACTGAAGGAGGAATCACTAAAACTATGAGTATACAGTTAGTGGCAAAATAGACTAAAATAAAAAATAAAAAAAAGAAAAAAAGAAAAGGAATGGCTGATCTGGGGATCATATCCGCAGTTGCCACTTGAGGTACAGACACATGCCTCAAAAAAAAGGGGGGGTGATACTGATAAAATGGTGAAACTCTGTGAAATGCTACAGGTGAATGCAATCTGAAGGTGAGGTATGACAGTGGGTCTCAAGTATAATGGTATCATGCTAAAAAAAATGAATGAACCATAGCAAACTGATTCTCTCTATTCAATTAACTCCATCCACCAAATTCACAAAATGGTTTGGAATCCTAAGTAGACTTCTTTCTGAATGACTGATGAAAACCCTTTATATGAACAAAGGGAGGCTTTTAATTGAAGTCACAGGGCACTGTAGATCTGTCCTGGAATTTTAGGGAACTCAGCAGACATTCTTGATTAAGAATGGCCCCAACAAATTTTATAGACATCAACCTGATTTTATAGTAAGACCAAAATTTCCTAAGAGAGTTATGATAAATTGTACAGAGACAAAAATTCATATCGGATTAAACAATTGATAGCGAGAATGGATACAGAGAGGGGAGTACCATACCTGTGATGGTCTGGTATTGCCTGTAGGTTAATAACCTGTGATGGTCTGGTATTGCCTGTAGGTTGATAACTTTGGTTGGCGCCAGATAGAACTTGTGCATCAGCTAAGGGTGTGGGAGCAGGAGGTGGAGGTGGTTCATTATGCGATGTATGGGTTATGGGAAGCTCTTTGTCTGCCGAAATCCTGCGATCCTGCTGAGAGATCGTTGGTTTATGCTTGGTTTTGGAGGAATCCTGAGGGAGGAAAGAAGGATCTTCTTCTTTTGCTTCTTTTGCCGGGAGCCGAAGATCCCTTGATTGCTCAAAGAGAGGATCCGCAGAAGGGAAAAGGAGAAGCTGGTGCTGCTGTCAGCTTCTCTTATTTGCGGGATTTTCAGGGCTTGAAAGAGGAAATCGAAAGGAAGACGGAGGAAGAAAAATCGAGAAGAAGAAATGGTGAGGTGAAAGGAGCGGTCGTATGAAGAACAGGGGTGCGGGGGTGAAACGCGGTGGGTTTAGGGTTCTTCCTGCGGTCTGTTAAATAGGGGAAAAGGAGGTTCGAGAAGGGAGATGCCGTTAGGCATCGATGGCGGGGAAAAGGAAAGGGGTTGGAGATGGAGGGCGATGGAGGATGGTCGCACATGGAGGAGGTGAGAGAGAGAGGCCCGAGTGAGAGGGACCCCTCTTCGCCCTCTTCCTTTCTCACGAAGGGTTTTCAAAACCCTAAAACCTGTTTTTACAGAGGGGCCCCCTTGAATTTTCAAGTTTTTACAAAGAGGGACTCCCCTAACAAAATTTTCATAAAAAAATGGTTTAAAATTGATTTTTTTAGCAAAATCGACTTTAAAAAGTTTAAACTCATTCATTTTTCTTTGAAATTTTCCATTTTTTTGGTTTTTTGTTTTATTTTTCTATTTTTTTGTATAAAAATCCTAAGATTTATGAGAAATAAAGATTTTAAAACTGTTTTTTTTGTAGTTTTGCAAAAACATTTACAAAAGAGTCTTTTGAGAATTCGGGTTCTTATTTTTTGAAATTTTTCTCAAAGCGGGAGATTGGATCCGATTTGGATCAAAATTAGGTCAGAGCTAAGACTTTGGGTCCGAATTCTAACGAATCCAGGGGATGAATGAAATTTTTGGTTTAAAAATTTACCCGATTATTCAGAGGACGGAGGTCAGGAGCAAAAAGGTCATTTTTGGATTTTTTGGAAAATTTGGGGTGTTCACATGGTTGCACACTGATAAAGATGAGGTTTCCACAACTTGCGAACCTATTGATAGTTTGGAAGGACAATAGTCAGTAAATGCTTCTTCAACAGTTCTTGCTTCATCTTCTTCTCGTTTCACATCTGCTGCTTCCTTATTGACTTCTTTGGTTGAGTCATCGTTGGTTATGCTGTGAGAGTACGACCACAACACCATTTGGAACATGTTCAGCTCATGGTCTCTGGAGCAGCTAGCCATTGTCTGCAGCATCATTGGGTCGGCCCTCATTTAGAGCCTCTTCCTCTTAGTGTTTTGCAAGAAGATCTCTCTCTTGAACACGAGTGTGTTATTGTGTCTGCCTCCCTCGTTCAGGCCATCGCAAGGGCCACCATCCATTACGAAAATGGTCTTTGATTTCAGCATACAACGAGCGAGGAAAAGCTCGTATTGTGGCCTCTCCGCACAACATATTTATTCGTTAAAGGAGTGAACTGTCATGGCTCGGTCACCAAAAGAGCATGGTAATCTGTCACATAGCGCAGGAAGTTCAAGAATCTTCTCAACATGTAGAGGAACTTGTCTTCCAAGTTCTATGTGACATTTTGCGTTTGTTCGGGAGGATCTACGTAGTTACTTTGCTGGAATATGAGGTTCATTACTTGGTGAATTTTTCTCCAACAGCCCTCTGAATCCTCTTTTTCCTTGGTGTTATTGACAAAATCCGGTTTTGTTGATGGGCTAAGACATCTGGGTCAATTTGGAGAGCAGGTTGTGTGTTCCCCCCGGAACATGGGGCCGCATAAGTGCCATGTTGGCGCTCATTTGGCTGTTCGGGTGTGTGCAGAGGAATATCACGGGTCCCAAGATATTCCTCCGTACATGAAAGCCGAATGAGCACCAACGTGGCGCTCATTCAGACCCTCAACACACGGGTTGTGTGTTCTTTGTGGGGGGGGGCATACAATCTGCCCCCATCAATTTGCATGTCAAAAATTCAGCACGTTTCTCAAGAACTTGGGATCCCGAAGGACAACTCAGCAAAGAGGGCTATATGTAAGGAATGAAGAGAGGTAGTGAAGACCCTAGATTTGAGAGTGTATGTGATCATATGGTGTCTTCGCTGTGGTGGGGTGAAGTTGGAATAGGTAAAGTTGGTATAAGGTTTTCTTGATTTATATTAGGACTTAGACAAGATAAAAGAGATAGCTCGATCGGAGGAGTGAAAGAACACCACAACAAAGCAGTGGATTAGTGACGACCTCATTTCATCGCAATTCCGTCGCTAACCGTCTTAGCAACGGGCAACTTACGTCATGATTTTTTCGACGCTAACTGGCGACGGGAAAATCTGTCATCAGTTCCGTCGATAATTGCGACGGAATAACGAACGACGGATTCCGTCGCAAATCTGCTGGTACTAAACGAAGACCTCAGCTTGGCGATGGATTTATATCCGTCGCTAAGCCGTTGCTAAATTATATGTATAGAGACGGAAAAATCCGTCGCTAATCCGTTGCAAACAAGGGGAAAAAATAAAAAAAAAAATATTTGAAAATTAAATATTGAGAACGCTACAATTTATATTTCCTGTACAATTTATATTTCCTGTAAATAAAAAACAAAGTACACATAAAATTTCATATAAAAGGAATCTACAACAATTAATCGTTCCACTTTAAAATTAACAAGTTTAATTATTTACAATTCAACAATTACAATTTCGAAACAAAAAAAAATAGAACTTCTTCAACACATTAATCTAATCATCGCCAAGATTTTGTGTGTCTTCTTGTTCATTGCCTTGATCTGTCCCTTCAGCTCTGCTACGCTGATTATCACTAGCAACCTACACAAGAAAAGAACAGTCAGTATTGATAAACAAAATATATTGATATAAATTATACACTATATGTGATTCTATCATGTGCTCATATGTGTTCTAAGGCAGTAAAAAAAATTTATATGTGATTCTATCATGCTCATATGTGCTCTAAGATAGGCAAAAACCTCTATATGTGATTCTATCATGAATGATATGTGTTCTAAGGCAGTAAAAACTCTATATGTGATTATATCATGCTCATATGTGTTCTAAGGCAGCTAGAAAAACTCTATATGTGATTCTACCATGCTCATATGTTCTCTAAGGCAGACAAAAAGCTAGTTTGATCATGCTCATATGTGTTCTAAGGCAGTCAAAAAACTAAATATGTGATTATAACATGCTCATATGTGTTCTAAGGCAGTAAGAAAAACTCTATATGTGATTCTACCATGCTCATATGTGCTCTAAGGCATATGAAACTTTCATACCTGAGAGGGATCTGCAATCGAAGTTCCCCTATTCAGCAAAAAACTTTTGAACTCAGCTCGAAGAACGTCGACGACAATTTCATGGAAGTAGTTACGCATTGTGTCCTTAACGATCTGGCGTACATCTTCACCAGAAAGAATAGGCTGCTGCTTGGAGCTTATGTTGGCAGAAGAAGTATGTGAGTCGTAACTAGAAGAAGCAATAACAGGTGAAGTGTTCATATTACTCCCAAACCCGAACACACGACCCTTTTTGGGTTCACCTATTGCAGTCACTCATGCTGCAGGATCAAATGATGGATGTTGAGTAGCGTCATCGCCATATCGCTCTATCATCTAATGCTCATATGCCTCCTACAAAATAATGTTTAAAGTATGCATTAATAATTAATGATAACATTATGATAACTTGCATATTGCAATGATTATTAATAGAATAAATACATACCGTTGTCGTTCTCGCCTTCTTTGATATGAAGTCTCCCGTGGTCTTCCGTTTATGTGTTTCAACAAACACATCCTTATATGGTACAATGCCTCCTTTTTCTGCTTCTTGCGAAGTTAAATGATAAAAGATTTAGTTAACAAGTTTGCAACAATACTTATAAAATTAATATTATATATTGATGAGTTACCATTTTCTTCAGGTGGCTCCCAAATGTCTTAGATCCACCTGTGTGTAGATGAGCTTTGGGCATTTTTGCTTGATTTTGTGCAGCCTTCGTAGAGCGATTTCAAAATGCATCCCCCGCCCACTTATCGCACATTTCATCCCAATAATCTCTCCTGATAGTAATAAGGCCATGGCTCTTCCACTGTAATGGATCATCTATTCCGCCAGATGCTTTTTTTGCTGCAGTCTTCATATTGTGCAGCATGTCTGCAAATCGATTAGCAGCCACCTTCTGCCACACCTTTCTTGCATCATTTTCCTTCACCGTAGTTGCGAAAAGATTCGAAGCCTATAAATATTTTCAGAAAGTTAGTAGACATGACTAAAAAAATTTTAAATAGGAAACACATTAACTTATAGAAACAACTGTATACCGTGAATGAAAACCACAATCTATCTATCCCCTCTTTTGGATACTCTTTCCATTGAGCGACTGGTCCTGGTAGATGTTGAAAAAGTGAATTTCTAATATCGCGTACTACTTCTTGTGGCTCAAACCTCGTGCTGCACATGAATTGGTACACAGTAAATATCAATATAAAATATTTATAAGATATGCAATAATTGAAAACGAAATCATTATGGTCGATTATCAATATACACTATTTGAATGAGTGTTCTTGTGCCAGACTGAAAAGACCCTGCTTCATGTGTTGGCTTCTGACTTGTGTGATCAACTGGTGTAGGTGGGTCATGTACAGACGAAACATCATCTGTAAAAAAATACGTTAGAAATTCTCAGAATGTGCATTTCAACTAATCAAGCATCCAATTAGTTAAATGATGTACCTATCACAGGCGCCCATGAAGATGAAGGTTGGGCCTGGCTATTACTGGATGAACGACCACTGTAACCTCTATGAACCATATTCTAACAAATAACATATATCATACAATACATTCAAATAATTCGCATCAAGTATTACAATACATTCAAATCATTCGCATCAAGTATTGCAATACATTCAAATGATTGGTTTTAATTCAGGTTCTGAACGTAATTTCCTCTCTTGGAATAGAGAAAGGGTATCTCTCGATGGTGTTTCAAGAATGTCGATCATGAGAATTCATGTAAATCTTCCTACCCAAGTAATTTATGTGGTTTATAAATGGGTCTTAATGTGTTCTTTAATCATCCTGATGCTCGAGAACGTAATTCAACAAGCCTATGCTCAATATTGTGTGTGCACCATCTTTTCTATTTCCTTACTTCTTGGGTTGATGTATGAGATAGATAGCTTTTATGATTTCTATTGGTGTAACATGGTTGATTTTGAATCTGTTAATCAACGTTTTTGTAAAATTCGATTTGTGTTTTGGGCATTATAGTAGCGTTGATGGTACTTCACTTTGGCACACATAGAGAAGATAGCTCGATCAGAATTACACTGTTTACATTTTTTGGTTTTGTTTGCTGGTGTTTGTAGTCTGTACCATGGTGTAGATTGGTTGTTTCACTTTGACACGCACATTTTACTTGGGCACAGGCATGTTGGAAATGTGGGTGTGCTTCGATTGACTTCGTGGTGTGAGACTCTGCTTTGTGCGATTTTCATGGCAAAGAACTTTGAGGGGTTTGTGGCTATGTTTGGAGAATGCGAGCCCGAATGGTCGAACGTGAGCTCGACTCCTTTACGGAAGCACATTTTCTACATTCATTCATTGGATGCCTCAAGACTATGCATACAGGCAACAGATTTCCACTCTAACACATTCCAGGCAATCCAGACTGTACACCAACTTGAGGACTTGGTGGGCGAACTTCTTTTTTCGTCCCTCCTTTCTCTCTTTTTTTTTAAATAATTTTTTTAGCAGTTATTGTGGCAAATTTTTCATAGATTTTACTTTAGGCAAATGTTCCTAATTAGTTTTTCTTGATAATGATGGTTGCATTTCTCTGTCTTTTGATAACCATGAAGCTAGCTCAATTATCCAAGGGATGATTCTAGGTTGCACCAGTGACCAATCTTGGGTCATCAAACTCCAAATGGACGAGGTGGATTAAACAAATTGGAAATGATGTTTTCTTTTTTTTTTCTCTAATATGTTTACCCTTTTCAATTCACACCCTTATATGAAACTATTACCATGTTATTAGATGTGAATTCTATCATTGTTTCTATGAAGGGATGGCCTTAGTTCAGAAGCATTGATACCATGATGCCATTTTTAAAAATTCTTAGGCATTTGCAGTTGTTATGAGAGTTTTTAATGTCCCCCTGCTGTTCCGGCAAAGGTTCGACTCCCTGCTATTCCGGTAAAGGGTCGACCCCCTACCGGAAAATACGGGGGGGGGGGGGGGGGGGGGGACCCCCCTTAATACCTGTCTCTGAGCAACAGCGAACGGCGAGGCCGGTGGACGGCGGACGGTGGGGCCGGCGAACGGCGGGAGTGAGCGAACGGCGGGAGCGGGAGCAGCGAAAGAAGAAAAGGAAAAGAGATCTCGGATTAGGTTTATCGACAATTCGCGACGGCTTAGCGACAGATTAATTCCGTCACTAAGCCGTCGTAAAATCAAATTTACGAACATAGCGACGGAATATATTTCGTCGCTAAATAGCGACGAAAAATGTTCTGTCGCAAAAGACGTCTCTAAATGGTGCGTCCATTACGACAAAATATTCCCTCGCAAAATCCATCGCTAATTATCCACGGATTTTGCGACGGGATATATTTCGTCGCTATTTTCGTAAATTTCATTGATTATAGCGACGAATGTGTTTCTCTTGTTAATCTGTCACTAACTAGCGACAGAATAATTTCGTCGCTAAATTCCATCTCTAATCACCTATTTTCTTATAGTGGAAAACCACCAACCAAAATTTCACACTCAAAGAATTAGCGTGGTTCGGTCTTGAATGACCTACATCTACAGAGAAAACACACCTTCTATATTAGATTCCTCTCGTCTCTTTTCAGTTTACATTATTTGGTGTGAGCATGTTTTTGCTAGGAATAAGCTCCATGATTTTAGGATCTAAATATTAACCCGTATCCTTCCAAATCACATGTATTATTTTTTTTTGCTAGGATTTGTTCCCATTTGGTTGAGATCAGATTTTCCACGTTGCTTGTAATCACCGGTTGTATCCTTATCACCAAGAGTGAGTACTGATGATGGTGTTCTAATATCCCCCTTCAAGGTGAACGGGCAAGGAAGAACGTTCAGCTTGGAACGGAGAAGTTGAAACTAGTTTGTTCCAAGAGGTTTGGTGAGTAGATCTGCCTTCTGAAGTTCTGTAGGGAGGTGTTTGACCTAAAGTTCCTGTTTAGCAATTTTATAGTGAACAAAATGCACGTCGATCTCCACATGTTTAGAACGTTTATGCATAACTGGGTTGGCTGCCATATAGGTGGCGCCAAGATTATCACACCACATAATCGGAGGAGTGGGATCCAGCATGCCTAGTTTTTGAACAAGAAATTTGACCCATGAGAGTTCAGTTGCGCCATCATCCAGAGCTCTATACTCGATCGAGCGAGCAACCGTGTATTGCTTGTGTGAGATCCATGAGATAAGATTAGTGCGTAGAAAAACAGCATATGCCCTGGTGGACTTTGATAATCAGGGCATCCAACCCAATCGATGTCAGAGAACACCTATAACTTGAGATTGGAGGAGTTAGAAAAGCCTAGTGTCCCCTTTATGTACTGTAATATACGTTTGATGGCATTCTAGTGATCAACAGTCAGGCAATGCATGTATTGACAGACTTTATTGATGACAAACGCAAGATCTAGTCGTGTGAGAGTAAGGTACTGAAGTGCAACAACTGTACTCCTATACAATGTAGGATTCTCTATGAAACAACCAGATAGAGCCCGTAATTGGGTGGTGGTGCTCAGGGGAGAGGAGATTGGCTTGCAGGTGATCATGTTGGCTCTCTGTAGCAAGTCTATAATGTATTTCTGTTGAGATAGAACAAGACCATGAGGAGTAAAGGTGGCTTTGATGCCCAAAAAAATATGATTTGCCTAAGTCCTTTAAAGAGAATTCGGAACTAAGCCTCTAGATAAGCAACTGAAGACAAGAAGAGGTGTTGCTTGTGATTGAAATGTCATCCACATAGATTAAGACATACACAACTTGTGGGCCAGATCTGAAAATAAATAAAGATGTGTCCATATAGGAAGCCTTGGGCCTGAGGGAACAAAGAAACTCATTGAGTCGAGAGTACCAGCCCCGTGGGCCTGCTTAAGTCCATAAAGAGCTCTTTAAAGCTTGCATAAATGATGTGGCTTGTGGGGATCTGTAAAGCCAGGTGGTTGAGTCATGTAGACCATTTCTTGAAGAAGTCCATGTAGAAAGGCATTGTTCACATCTAATTGTCGAATAGACCAGTTAAACAAAGTGGTTATTGATATCACAGTTCGAACGGTAGTAGGTTTTACCACGAGACTAAAGGTTTCATAAAAATCTACTCCTTGTTGTGTATATCTTTTGGCAACCTAGCGTGCCTTAAGCCTTTTAAGAGATCCATCCGCCTTTTGTTTAATCTTGTAGATCCATTTGCACCCCACTATATTATGGGAAGGATCCGGTGGCACAAGGGTCCAAGTTTGATTTTTTATGAGAGCTCGTACGTACACATTTTTCATAGCTTCTTGCCATCTTAGGTTTTTGATGGCATCTTGATATGTGTTAGGTTCTTGGTCTTAAAGGGCGATGGTTTGATAGGCTGAGGGAATTGGATGGCATTCCAAGGAGAAGGATTTGGGTTTTAGACTCTCTGTTTGTGATATGGTAACCATTTGGTGACGTTGAGTAGGGACTGGTTGCTCAGGACTATGGGGCAAGTTAGCCTGGATGGGTAAATTTGTGTGGTCAACTTCAAGCCTTATTTCAGGTTCAGCAGTGGTGTTTGGTGAGCTGGTTAGGCAATTGATCTGACTCGGTTGGAAATGGGGATGGGGAAATGTCTATGGTTGGTTGAGGTTGAGAGCATAAAGGTATAGAAGGCAGATATACAGTTTCTCGGATTGGATTTTTCTTGAGACCGGAGGTTGGAATTTTATCCAAAAAATAGAATTTTCCCTCGTCAAACACTACGTCCCTGGAAATGAAAATTTTTCATTGTCTAATGATAGATAGTAATATCCCTTTCGTTGGGCAGCATATCCCAGAAACACACACCTTTGAGATTTAAAAGCAAGTTTATGTTGTCTATAAGCCCGTAAACATGGGTAACATGAGCTTCCAAATACACATAGTAGTTTGTACTCAGGTTGTTGTTTAAACAAAATCTCAAGTAGTGTTTTTTCAAGTCTGTTTTTTACTGGCATCCGATTTATAAGATAAACTGCAGAATGGAAAGCATAAGGCCAATATTTAGTAAAGACGCCTGCTTGGGTTAATAGAGTGAGACATGTGTCAACAACATGTCTATGTTTCCTCTCTACTTCCCCGTTCTATTCACGTGTATGAGGACAAGATATCTGATGACCAATTCCACACATGTCTAAGTATTTTTGAATTACTTGATATTCTCCTCCCCGGTCAGTGTGCAAAAATCTTATTTTGGTGTTCAAGGTATTTTCAACATGTACTTTAAATATTTTGAAAACATTGAGAACATCTGACTTCTTTCTCAGTAAGTAAATCCATGTAAATCGAGAAAAGGCATTGATGAATGTCACATAATATTTAAAACCATTCATACCTTGAACTGGAGTCAATCCCCACACATCAAAATAGATCAATTTAAGTGGAAAATCAACAGTTTGCGATGTTTCACTAAATGGGAGTTTATGGCTTTTACCTTTTTTACATGCATCAAAAAGCCCATTGTTTTCAGTAAATTTAAAAGGTAAACCATATTTATTAACTATCTGCTGAACTAGGCGAAGAGAGGGATGCCCCATACGTTGATGCCAAACTCCAATAGATGTTTTTTCTCCACTCTCTACTTCTTTAGGTTGTTGGACCTTCATCTTAGGAAGTCGATATAAGCCTCCTTCACGTGTTCCTTGAAGCAGAACTCTCCCTGTTTTGCAATCCTTTATGTGACAATAAGAAGGAAAAAACTCAAAACTGACATCATTATCCTTAACAAATTTCTGCACTGACATCAATTTTTGGGTAATTTTAGGCACATGTAATTTATTTTTCATATTGAAATCATGCTTTTGGTATTGAATAATAGAGTTTCATGTATGCTTTATTTCCAAACCTGAACCATTTCCAACTCTTACGCTATCTAGACCTTGATAGCTTGAATAAAGTGAGAGGTTGCTAGTGACATGATGTGTTGCCCCGGTGTCTCGATACTAGCTCTTATCTCTAGCAATGACAGGACCTGCAACATAAGTCTGAGGCAAAAAATCACTTTGAACAAAGTTAGCCAATTGCCTACATTGTTTTGCTGAGTGGCCAAATTTTTCACATTTTTGAGAAACCACTTTATTTCCTTCATTTTGATTCTGGTTTTGTCCCTTGTTTTGATTTTGATTTCTGTAGCCTCCTTTCTTATTTTTCTTTTGATATCCACCCCCTCCTTTGTAAAACTTATTCTTGTTGTTTTGATAAAATTGATTCTTTGATTGATGTTTTTGAGTGAAGTTGGTTGCAGAGAGCAGAGAATCATCAGATTTATCTTCACTATCAGCTAAATGGGATTCTTGAATCAACAATAGCCCATAGAGTTCATTCAATGAAATAGGTTCCACTCTAGTATTGATAGAGGTTTGGAATGCCAAGTATTTATTTGCTAGACCTCATAGGATATGCATAACCAAATCATCCTCATCAATAGGTTTGGTGGTGACGGCAAGTTGATGGGCAATTAATTTTGCACTCTTAACATACTCATCTATAGATCGGTCACCCTTTTTTAAGTCCTGAAGTTGGGATTTAAGTTGGAGAATATGAGAACTTGAGTGGGTAGCATAGACTTCCTTTAGCACTTTCCAAACTTCAAAGGAAGTCTTCAAGCCAATAACATGGTTGTGGACAGATTCAGTCAAAGATGAAAGGATCCAGCTTAACAATAATTGATCATGCTTATTCTATAAAATAAATTCTGAATTAATTTTCTGAGATGCACTTAAAGTGACAAACTTGGGTGGACATGGTCTAGAATCATCCACATACCCAAGGAGGTCATAAGAATTCAGAATCGACAAGAATTGTGATTCCCACAACAAATAATTGTCTGATGATAACTTCATTGACAGGAAATGTTGCAAAGAGTTTGGTGATTGAAACAACGGAGATAAGTTTGAGGAAGTCAGACCTACGTCAAAAGATACCAGAGAGCTAGACGATGATGAATTAGAATCCATGGTTGAATATCACGCAAGGATCTGCCTAGTGCTCTGATACCATGAAAGAAAACCACCAACCAAGATTTCACACGCAAAGAATTAACGTGGTTCAGTCTTGAATGACTTACATCCACAAAGCAAACACACCTTCTATAATAGATTTCTCTCATCTCTTTTCAGTTTACATTTAGTCTCTTTATATAGAGACATATTTGGTGTGAGCATGTTCTTGCTAGGAATAGGCTGCATGATTTTAGGATTTGAATATTTACCCGTATTCTTCCAGATCACATGTATTTCCTTTTTTGCTAGGATTTGTTCCCATTCGGTTGAGATCAGATTTGCCATGTTGCTTGTAATCACCAGTTGTATCCTTATCACCAAGAATGAGTACCGATGATGGTGTTCTAATGAAGAAGACATATGGGGATCAACAGTAGTAACCAGAAGAGTAGGTAAGACTGACCAAGGAGGGAAGAGAGAGGTATTGTAATTATTGGTTTAAGATTTGATAGAGAGATATTTTCATCAAACACTATATGGCGAGAGACAATAGTTTTTTTTTTTAATTGAGATCCAAAAAAAGACACCCATGATTGTTGGAGTTGTCTCCAATAAAGACATGTTTGGACTTGAACTCAAGTTTATGATGCTAATATGGAAGAACGTTGGGATAGCATGCACAACCCAAAAATTTTAAGAAATTTATAATTTGGTCTCTTCTTAAACAGGAGTTTAAGAGGAGTTTTGTGGTCAAAGTTAAGAGTGGGTAGCTGGTTTATTAGATAAACTATAATTGAAAAAACATAGTTTCAAAGACAAAGTGATGCAGAAAGTAAGGAACCAACACACCCAAATGTGAGAGAGGGATTAGCCGTTGAGAGAGAGAGAGAGACGAGTCAGAGAGTAGGGATTGGTGAGAGAAAGAATTGAGTCAAGAGAGAGGAATGAAAGAGAGAGAGAGGGAGAGGGAGAATTAAGTTCAATTGATTTCTTAATTTCATTTGATAATAGCATGGAACAAGGCCCTTATATACAGACCAAGAGGTGAATATATTGCCTACACAAGTTAGGTGTTGAAATGAATTAAATAAAATCCTAAATCAAGTTAAAACTCTAATTGTCATTGGCTATCTTTGGTTAAGCCCTGTTTAGACCTAGCCAAAAATAGGGGTCCTCTTTTTTTAACTTGGTCTACATCCTTGGACTTCCTTTTCATTTCTTTAGGGAGCCTCTTAAGACCCTTGACAAGCTTTCCTTGAGCTCCATAAATCTTGTGGCACATTCCTTTGAGAGATCTCCAAAAATAGGCGAGGACCTCTTAATTTTTATTTCATTTCTTTACAGAGCCTCTTAAGAGGCTTTTCACCAATTCTACCTCTCAATTTTGGTTTTTTTTCATTTAGAGTGGCACTTAAGAGGGATACATCTTTGAGCCTTGATTGTGATTGGGGCACCAAGGAAGTAGGTCTCACTGATCTCCAATACTCAATTTCTAGAGGGGGTATCCCAAGCATGGGCTCTACTTGTTTTTTAATGCTGAGTTGACAAGGTGGCATCAGGGATGGGACCCACAAGCTTAAGTAATTAGAGCTTAGGCTTTGGTTATGGGTCAGCCAAACTAGGGTTAGCATAGTGTAGTTAGGAGAATAGATTCAGATTTAGGTCCTCAACAATTAGGTATGTATCATCCCCTCCTCCTTTAGAACTGCCAGTCCATTAGGCAAGAATCTAAGATAAGTTGATTCTTGGACAGTCACACACTCATATTTTAATTGTGTGCTTGTATTGAGACTCAAACTCAAGCCTTGATATGAGCTCACCCAAGTGGTAAAGTGGTTGAACTATTCCCTTATCATAATCCTTGTCATCAGGGACAGTTCATCGACAAACATGGCAAGAATTCTTAGTGCCCAACCAAGGAAAAATATAGGAAAGAAGATACAAATACACACCAGAAAGTTGGTTTGCCTTAGCCTCTATTACAAGAGGATCTTGACCAACTATACAGATGACCACTTCATTTTCCACTACAAGAAAAAGTCAATTAGCGATAGAAATTTATGACGAAAATAATCTGTCATAATGTTATGATGGATTAGCGAGAGAAAATGAGTTGTCCCTAACATTGAAATTAGTTGCGGGATTAGCGACGGAATAATATCTGTCGCTACTTAGCGATGAATTAGCGACGAATATTATTTCATCGCTAATTAGCGTCAGTGTTGGCAACAAAACTGTTCTGTCACAAATCCGTTGCTAAGTTTCGATGTTAAACGCCCATCTAGGACACGAAAATATGTTTGTTGTCTCTCTCTCTCTTATCCTCGTTGTGCGCCCTGACCACCTACCGCTCTCCGACGATCGTCCCAGCCACCTCCCGCTCTCCGGCGACCTTCCCAGCCACATTTCGCTCTCCGACGACTGCCCCAACCACATCACTTTCTTCGGCGACCGCCCTGGCCCCCTCTGCATCCGCTATTCCCCTGACCGCCCTGGCCCCCTTCACATCTGATATTCCTCTGACTGCCTCTGCGTTGCTCGCCTTGGCTACCTACTGCGCTCTGACGATCGCGTCGGCCACCTCTCACTCTCCGGCAATAGCCCTGGCTACCTCCCTCTATCCGGTGACTGCCCCATCCACCTCCCGCTATCCGGTGACTTCCCCATCCACCTCCCGCAATCCAGCGACTGCCCCGACGATATCCACACCTGCACTTTCGTCGAACAATCCTGTGCTGCTCTCCAACGACCGCCCCCGCTCTTTCGTTGACAGCCCCCGCTCTCCGGCGACCCACCAACAGGAAAGTATGCAAGTGAACCTCTCATACCAATGCCTCCCCTCTATCCCTCTTTCTAAAATACTATTGGCAAGGGACCCTCCCCCCTGCCGACAGTATTTTCTGGCAAGAGATCTACCCCCCCCCCCCCTCTCCCCCCTTGTCGTTGTTATTTTCCGGCAGGGGGCTGGACCCCCTGCCCTTGTTTAAGCAAGGGCGACAGAGGATCTCCCCCCTGCCACTGTTATTTTTTGGCAGGGGGCGGACCCCCTGCCCTTGTTTAAGTAAGGGTGGCAAGGGATCCCCCCCCCACTTGTCGCTGTTATTTTTCGACAAGGGGTGGACCCCCTACCCTTATTTAAGCAAGGGTGATAGGGGAACCGCCTCCCTACTGCTGTTATTTTTTGACAAGGGGGCAGACCCTCTGCCCTTGTTTAAGCAAGGGCGGCAAGGGATCCGCCCCCCTCTGCCACTGGTATTTTCTGGCATGGGGGCGCCCCCCTGTCCTTGTTTAAGCAAGTGCGGCAGAGGATCTGCTCCCTTGTCACTGGTATTTTTTGGCAGGGGGGCTCCTCCCCCCTAACCTTGTTTAAGCAGGGGCGGCAAAGGGATCTGCCCTTCCCCCCTCTCTTTGCCATTCTTTTTGCTCGACCGGTAGGGGCGGGAGCCCCCCTTCCACTGGTATTTTCCAACGGCAGGGGGATTTCTCTGCAAGGGGCGGAGCCCCCCCCTGCACTTGTTTAAGCAACAGCGGCAAGGGGATCCTCCCCCACTGCTGTTGTGTTTGCTCGGCCGGCAGGGGGCCCCGAACTCATGCCACTGGTACTTTCTGACATTGTTTAAGCAACAACAACAAAGGGATCTGCCCGCTACCGTTGTGTTTGCTTTGTCGGGCTGGTACTTTCTTGTGTCTTTATTTTTGATAGACAAGAGTAATGTGCATTGCAGGTGCGTAACAGAGCAAAATGCGTGATGCTTAATACTAGGCATCGCATGTGGCTTAAAATGCTATACAAAAATAAACAAGCAAAATGCAAATCGGGTAAATGCCTGTGGTGAGTAAGTGATGCAAGCGCATCACATGTTATTTAATTTCTTGGTGCAAAACTTTTTTGTTCACACACTCACTTAGTTGTGGATATTTAGGACTGCTTTAATGGAGTTTGAAGATCATGTTGAGCACGATTTTAATGTATGAAAATAGAAGTGTTCTTATTTTTGGAATACGGATTCCATGCTAGGCATGGTAGTTGTTAGCGGGATATTGAAGTGTGTTTGATGCAGGTACATGTTTGACATTATTTTGATATGAATGATTTGATTGTATTGCAATGTTTGATGTATCTGTATCCATGCTTTCATAAAGTTATTTTTCATTTGATTATGTCTTCCATGTGAAATTGTATCATGAAAACATGCTTCAAATGAATGTATCGTGTTATAGAATATGATTTCATATTTTTAAATATCCTCGTGATGTGTATAAATATGATGTGATGGTGTTACATACGAAAATATTAAATTATCAATGCATGCATAATAGTTCATAGAATTGCATTTTATGTTAAGCATGTTTGTGGTATAGAGGGAAAGAAAATTTATGCATTAATTGAAACAAAAAATTGCTCACAAACAATCACCAAACAAGAATTAGTAGATAAATTAGATATTTTTTTCATCATAGCATTATTAAGATTCTCTTTTAACTGGTGATGATAATATTCATAACATTATAGAACAAAATTACTGCAAACTGTGAATGGATGTACCGTAGGATAGTTGATAATGAGGTGTCGCATGAATATATGGATGGTGTTGACAGTTTTATTGAATTTACAATGGCAAGTGTTAGTACAGTAGATCCTACTGGTCGGATCAGATGCCCCTGCATGATGTGTAAGAATAATCGATTTATAGAACCTCATGGCGTTAGATATCACCTATACAGGAAGGGTTTTGTTAGTGGTTATCAGAGTTGGACGCTTCATGGTGAAGAATTTTGAAATAATTTTGATGCACGGGTGGATGTGGTGTACAATAATTCATATATGGAATTGATATTTGATGTCGCATGACCTAAAATGGGTTCTGTTATGGGATATAGTGATGCACCAACTGGGGTAGAGAAAGAAGCAACAAATGATGCAGCTAGTAGATTTTATGACTTACTTAGAGATGCTGATGAGCCACTGTGGAATGGTTGCGAGAGTCACACTATCTTGTCTGCAGTTCTTCAACTACTGAATTTGAAGTCAGAGTATAATTTGAGTCAATCATGTTTTGACCATTTATGCTCTATTGTGAAGAGTATGTTGCCCAAAGATGAGAAATTGTCAGAAAATCTCTATCATGCAGAGGTCATGGTCAATGCTCTAGGTATGAGGTATTAAAAGATAAATGCTTGTCCAAATCACTGCATATTGTATTTCAAAGATCAAGAAAATAGCATATCATGTCCATCATGTGGACATCCTCGGTTCAAGCCAAAGACAAGGGAAAATGGTAGCACGAGGTCCACAGAAGTGTCATACAAGTCACTCTGTTACTTCCTTCTCACCCCTAGATTGCAACGACTGTATATGTCTTCGAGGATAGCTAAACAAATGATTTGGCATGCAAATAAAGTTTGACATGATGAAGACAAGATCACACATTCTGTTGGCACGGAAGCTTGGAGGCACTTTAATCGTACTCATCAGAACTTCATAATGGAAGTGAGAAATGTTAGGCTAGGTTTATGTACAAATGGATTTAATCCATTTGGGGGTAGATCAACCCCATACTGTTGTTGGCCGATATTTGTCACCCCATACAACCTTCCTCCAAGCTTATATATGAAGCGTCAAAATCTTTTCTTGTCTCTATTGATCCCTGGTCCGACTTCACCGGGCCAAAATCTTGATGTATATTTAAGGTCGTTGATTGATGAACTAAAAATATTGTGGGATGATGGTGTTCAAACGTAAGATGCCCACAAAAAATAAAACTTCAATATGAAAGTTGTTGTTTTATGGACAATCAGTGACTTCCTTGCATATGGTATGTTATCTGGTTGGAGCACACATGGGAGGTTGGCATGTCCATACTGCATGGAGGATAGAAAATCTTTTAGATTGACGCATGGAAGGAAGTCAGGCTAGTTTGATTGCCACCATCGATTTCTACCCAACGACCATATGTTCTAACGATAAAAGAATGTGTTTTGAGTAGGCACAACTGAAATGGAAGGTCCACCCACAAGGTTGTCTGGCATAGAAATTTTAAGAAGATTGCGACACTTTTCATGTGAATTGACAGATGCCCGTAGCCCGACACCCTTCCTTGGATTTGGGAAGGATCACAATTGGACAAAGAAATCTATATTTTGAGAACTACCATATTGGCTGACCTTATTGATATGACATAATTTGGATGTGATGCATGTGGAGAAAAATGTGTTCAATATGGTAATGAATGTAAAAGGGAAAATGAAGGATAATTCGAAGACCCGTATGGATTTAAAAGTAATATGTAAAAAACCAGAATTGGAACTCAAAGAGTATAATGGCAAAGTACTGAAACCAAAAGCAAGATACGTGCTTGGACCAGATCAAGTAAAGAGGTATGTCAATGGTTGAGACATTTGAGATTTTCAGATGGATACGTCTTTAACATTGCTGAGGCTGTGAAGATAGAAGAGAGACAATTATATAGGTTAAAGAGCCATGATTGTCATGTCATTCTGAAACGGTTGATACCCCTAACATTGCATGATATGTTAGACAAACCTATATGGGGGGTATTGTCCGAGTTAAGTAAATTTTTTAGAACATTGTGCGCATCATAAGTTGTAGTATCTGAGGTAAAGAATCTTGAGGATTCTGTCATCACTACTATTTGTCAGCTAGAGAAGCTTTTTTTACCAGCATTTTTCGATGTTATGGAACATGTGATCATACATTTGCCATATGAATTAAGGGTTGGTGATCCTGTGCAATATCGGTGGATGTACCCATTTGAAAGGTATATGTTTTTTTATATTTTTCTCTTCAATGCTATTGAGAAATTTATTATAATCCGAGATGTATATTGTTGACAGATGCATGTTTGACCTCAAAAAAAATGTTCAGAATAAAGCAAGAGTAGAGGGCTCTATTTATGAGGCGTACACTTTAGAAGAGATTTTAAATTTTCCATCTATATACTTTGAACCTCACATTCTAACATGTTACACATGTCCACCTCGTAATGATGATGGAGAACAATTTACTGTAGCTGACAAATTATCGATATTTCAACCACTTGGGCATGCATTTGGCAGTTGTCGGTCAAGACTCTTGGAAGATCGAGAGCAAGACGCAGCACAAATCTATATCCTTTTTAATTGCTTAGCAATCGACCCATACATTGAGTAAGTATACTTACTATGTAACACTAAGTTCTATATGTGGGTACATGGTTCGGTAATATGAGTATTTGTTATGTGCAGACGATTTGATCTGGAGTTGCAAAGAAAACTTCTATATTTCACTGATGCAAAAGTACAGAAAGAACGTGAAAATAAATTTGTGGCATGGTTGAAAGAGTTGGTAAGGACGATGGCATATATTCTTTCCATGTAAACAACAATAAGATACTTAATTGGTCGTGATCACAGTCATTGTTTATGCTTGTAGGTCCGTCATGGTGATGTTAAAGATCAAGGAATATGTGATTTACAAAATGGTTCGACCAAAGTTATGCAATGTTACAATGGGTACATCATAAATGGTTATCGATTCTATATAAAAGACTCTGGTGTCAACAAGTCAATGATGAATAGTGGCATGTACGTCAAGGGTAGCAGCTACGGTGAAAATGAACATGACTATTATGGTGTTATAGAAGAAATAATGGAGTGACTTATTTAGGCACAAATAATAGTGTAACTTTATTCAAGTGTCATTGGTTTGATCCCACAGCAACAAGAGTCGACAAAGTCTCAGGCATTGTGGAGGTGAATCATAAATCAAGGTTTGAAACATATGAACCATTCATATTAGCCTTGCAAACTCAACAAGTTTACTATATTTCATATCCGAGTACAAAGAAGTCGGATAGAAATGAATGGTGGGCAGTTTGTAAGGTGAAGTCTAAACTATACCCCGAGTATGATCAGTTACAGGAAGACAAGATTGCTGAAGAGGGTGATTACTATCAATCAGATGATATGTATGACTTCTCGTATGATCACGATGTCGCACATGGTATGCATATCATATCTTCATTGTCCAATAGCACACACATAAAAGAATATGATCCAAATGTGTTATCATCGCAAAATTTTTACTTTTTGCGAGTTAAACTGACCTTTGAAATAGTTTTTGAAAATAACTCGCCTCCGTTTTAAAATGCGGGAAAATTCCGTAGAATGGGACTCGCCTGTCGGTACGAGGTTCGACCGTTCCTGCCACCTTTAACAGGGGTAATCGAACCAAGGATCAATCTACTGCTCTGCTCTATTCAACTTATCTAAATCATATTCTAATTTCTAAATGCACATAGAATCAGGCATATGCTATGAATTTTCTAAAAATGCATATTTGAAAACATGATGTTTGCTTTGAATAACTGAAACACTTAGAATAGATATCACATGGAAAATCGTGAATTGGGATTTGAAATGTACTTCTGAGAAAAGTAAAAATCGATTTCTGAAGAATCTAAAGGTTTTGTGAAAATCGATTTTGAGAAATGTGAAATAACTTTGAAAAACTTGATTTCTTTGAATTCAAACTTTGAAATTGAAAATATAACTTAGAAAATTGAATTTGGAACTTGGGAAATACTTGAAATATCATTGGCAAATCAATATTTTGAGAAAATCGATTTTTGAATAAGACTTAGGAAATTTTTGAGAAAAATAAACTTCTTTGAATTGAAATTTGAATTGGAATTGGCAAATGCATGAAATGAATGAATATGGATTTGAGGAATTGAGAAATACTTTTTGTATTTTTGAGAAATGCAGTGCATTTTGAAGTTAGCCTAAGAGTGTAGGCTGAATGTGGCTAATGTGAAGATCATAAATCTAGATATCCTTCATATTCTGACTATGGCCATATATACGAATTCCACCAAGTTTATAAACTTCATAAAAGCTAGTGTATGTGCCATTCGTGTAGACCATAGTGAATTAATAAAATGTGCATGAATTGGCATACATGGCAGTTATATATCAAAGTTTAAACTATATGAAATGCAAATCCTAATCTATGCAGGAATTTAAATTCTTATTCCAAATTTAATTTAATTTACATCACTATTGAAATTTAAATACATGAAAAATAAAATCTTCAATGTACCTGCAAAACTAGAAAGCTTGGTTAGTGAATATATGTTGGCTTTTCTAGGCTTATCCAGTAATATCTAGAAATTACTGAATTTTGCTAGATATAAGCTTTTTGCCATGATTCCCTTAAATCAAAATTGATAAAATATGAAATAAGATTAAATAAATAAGGAAGATAAGATATGAATTTTCGAAATTGGGGTCAAAATAACCAAAATACCCCTAATAACAAGACTATGGCCTTGAAATTAGGGTTTTCAGAAAGATATTTGGTAAAATGCAAGTTTTGGAATACAAATAATGATAAATCAAACTAAATATGATGTTACATGATTAAAAATGTGAAAATTAGGGTTAGAGATTTCAAAATTGAGGTCAAATGACCAAATTTTCCCCGATAGCAAGACTATGGCCTTGAAATCAGGGTTTTTAGAAAATATTTTGGTAAAACTTAGGTTTTATGCACTAAATGAAATCAAATGAACATAAAATTTAACCTAAAGTATCCTAATATGATTATTAACATGATTAAACCCTAAAAATATATGCTTATACACGAAAATCCAAGAATATCACAAATTTTGTGATTTTTGCAGTGTTTTGGAATTCTTCGGGTGCCCTGTTTTGCAATTCAAGCCATTCAAACATCAAACAGATTCTAAAAATCCTCAAAATTGGTACCTGCACTTGTTATAACCCTAATATCAAATTAAAATTATAAAAATATTTTTTTGCCATTAATTTAAATCGAAAATAGCATCAAACCCTAAAAATATGTTATTTTTGACCTAGTTCACCAACTAGTCTCAGTCCAAGACCCGAACCAGGGGTCAAACCTCCATAGAAATCTATGAAATTTTACAGAGAACAAATAGACAGTAAAACAGAACTTTTCCTTTTTACAAATCTGAAGAAGCCTTTAAAACCAAGGAGATACCCATCCGACAATCCGGACTTGAATATTTTGATTTTAACTTTGGTCCTAACTGATACTTTCAATTGAAAATTTCGGGATAAATAGCAGTACTCATTCAAAATATCTTAGATTTTAACAGTGAATAGTTGACAGAAAAATAATAATACTCACTTTTTACAGATCATGAATCGGAACTGTAATTTGGGATTTATAAACAACACAAGTCTGATTAGGGTTTTGGTAAGCCCTAACGAGTTTTAAATTGAAAATCAGAGTTTCTGACAGAAGAAAAATACTAAACAGTGATAAACAATTTTGAAAATTTCACAGTAGATAGATATAATCAACATAAATCCATATCAATTTACAGATCTAAAATCGGATACAGGATGAGAAAAATATCATAACAGCAAGTTACCCTCTTGATTTTAACAACGATTTTAAAGTTTTAAAAACCCGACTTGATGTCTGATTTTTCTGACAGAGTTCCCGAATTCCAAAATCTCTGATTTTTGTACAGTAGTTCAATCACATATGCATGCATCACATATAAAAAAATTAGAAATTAACAACACATATTTCAATCCGAAACAGCATGCTCGTTTCTGTTCTAAACTAAAAACACACAGAAATCTAAGAAACTTAGGAAACCATGCATTAACTAATGAAAAATAATAAAATAAACACTAAAACAGTAAAATAAAAATTATTTCTATGCTGGAAAACGTGTAATAAACATGGATAAACAAATAAATAAATAAAATACATGGAATCCATGGCTGGAATTTGCTTTCACCTTTGAAATCATGGATTTAACCCATTTAACGGGTAAATCTCATGTTTCGTCGGTTAAGAACATGAAAAACGTACCTCTCATCGATTCTAATGGATTAGAATCCTTGAAATCACCCTCAAACTGAGTTAGATCATCTTCTTGGGTCGATTTTGGGGTTCTTAGATGAAATCCATGGTAAAATCCATGAACACAAGAGTTTCCATGGTGAAATCTATTGAAAAATCATAAAAAATAATAAAATAATAATAAAATAATAATAAAATAATATTAAATAAACTCACCTTGGGGATGCAGCTGCAATGGAGGAAGGTGGAGGTGCTGGAGAGGAGAGAGAAGCCACGAAAATTTTAGAGAAAAGGAGCCCCTTTTGACCTCTTGAAGTCCCCTATTTATAGGTTTTCAAAACCTCCTTAATTAGGGTTAATTAAGGAGTTTTATTTTTTTAGAACTCTTTCTAATAAATCCAATAAAGGGGGCAACAATTTTTTGGAGAATTATAGCCTAGGTGGGACTCTAATTAATCCCTAATTAGCCCCTAACTAAACCTAGAAAACCCCCAAATGTGATGCCACTTGGCATCTTCCACATTTGGTTTTTTAAAAACCTTTAAAAACCTTCAAAAACACTAGTTTTAAAAACTAAACTTCAAAATGGGTTTTCAAAATGATATTAACTCTTCTAAACCCCTAACACTAACCAAGACACTGACTAACCCTAGTCTAGCCCTGACTTACTCGAATATGGCGCCACCCCGAGTGGGCCCTACTTGAGTTTTTCAAAAAGCGATTTTAAAACTTGAAATTGAAGGAGTTTTCAAAAGGATTTTCAAAAGCAATCTTAAAATTAGAATTTTTGAAATGGCATAGGGTTCTAACCAAGTCATAACTCTCATGGATATGGTGCCAACTGAGTGGGCCCACATCGAGTTTTGAAGAATTTTGAAATAAACACTGAAAATGGTTTTGAAAAGGGGTTAAAATCAGTATTTGAAATTCAAGATTTTTGAAAATAGAGTCTCAAGCGAACTGGAACTCCGGGTTAGAGTCCTGAATTTTTAGGACTCTGTGATTTTGGTTTTTAAAAGCCAAATGAAGAAGTTTCTGAAAAGATTTTATCAAAAATGATGAAATAAGTCAGAAAATACTGTCAGGGTTAGACTCCTAACTCAATCAGGACTCTGAAATAGAGTCCTGGATTAACTGGACTCTACAAAATGACCTAATTTTTGAAAACAAATGGAAATAAATAAAAAAAATGGAGTAAAAACAAACTTCAAAACAGACTCCTGACTGGACTAGGACTCTGGGACAGAGTCCTGATCGGACTGAAACTCTAGATTTTTTTGGTATTTTCTGAAAAACAGACGAAAGAACAATGTAAACAATGACAAGTATTGAAATAGAACAGAGTTCTGAGACTCTGAGAACAGAGTCCTGATTGAACTAGGACTCTCAGATTTTTGAATTTTCTGATAAAACAAATGAGAGAATTTTGGAAAACAGTTAAAAATGGGATGAAATTGAAGTTTTGGTTCAGAGTCCTGTTCTAATTAGGACTCTAAGAAAGAGTCCTGATTCGATCAGAACTCTAAAAAATTTTGGTTTTCTGATAAGCAAATGATGAAATTTAAGCAAAGCTTTTGAAAACCAGTGAAAATGAAGTGAGAAAATCAATTTTGGATAGAATCCTACTTCGATCAGGACTCTAGGGTAGAGTCCTGATTTGATCAGGACTCTGAGATAAAACCTCAGAATTTTAAAATTCTTTGATAAAAGCGCAACAGTTTTGATAGATGAAAAGATTTTTGAAAGATTCTTTCAAAATTTGAAATCAGGATCGGAGTCCTGATCCAACTAGGACTCTCTGAACAGAGTCTTGTTTTGACTAAAACTTTGTGTTTCTGACTCATTTTGAAAGATTTTGAAAGATTTGATTGAAAATGGTTGTGAAAGATTAGAGTTCTAATCCGATTAAAACTCTGAAGAAGAGTCCTGATCCGACTGGACTCTTGAAGAAGAGTCCTGATCCAACCAGGACTCTGGGATTTTGGCCAAAACAGAAGATTTTAAAAGGTTTTCTTCAAAGACAGATAAAAAGGTAGTGAAAAGTAGAGTTTTGATCCAACTAGGACTCTGGAAAAAGAGTCCTGATCCAATTTGGACTCTAAAATTTTTGAGATTTTTGATAAATGAAGGAATCCAGAAGCGACACCACCTAAATGGGTCTCATATGAGAATTGAAATCAATTGAAATTGAGTTTGAAATGAATCCAGATTGTTTTCTGAGAAAATACTTCAAAATATAAGGTCCTGGGGGTTGGAAAATGATAGAATGTTGACTAAAAACCTAGGTTTTGAAATTGATTTTTAAAAGAAAAAGTTTTAAAACTCGAATCTGGATTAAATATTTTGAAAACAAGAGTGCTGGATCTCGAAGATGAGATGTAATGACATGCAATGCTATGCTATGCAATGCAATGATATGCTAAATTCATGCAATGATAAGCAATGACACATGAAATGTAAGCACTGGATAAGGGTGAAAATTTGGGGTGTTTACAAAATGATATACCAAGTAGATGGGCGCTCAATGAAGAAGAAGAAAAAGATGACAAAGAGGGGGAGGAGGAAAAAGAAGAATATGAAAGTCAAACAAGTGATGAGGAAGCATTATCAAGTTAGTGAAATACATCTTGTAATACATACCTCTATTTGATGTGAATGATTTGAATGTATTGCAATGATTTGAAGGTATTGAAATGTTTGAATGTATTGTATGACGTTTTTTATTTGTTAAAATATGGTTCATGGAGGTCACAGTCGTCAAGCACCCGGTGGTAGCCAGTCCCAGCCATCATCTTCATGGGCTGCTTCGATAGGTATATTATTTAAATAATTATATACTTGATTAGTTTAAATGTGCACTATGTGAATTTCTAACTCATTGTTCTGTAGGTGATGTTTCGCCTACACATGACCCACCTACACCAGCTACGCATACACATCATGAGACAACGCTGGATGTAGGGTCTTCTCAATGTGACACACAATGACTAATTCAAATAATGTATATCGATAGTCGACCATAAGTATTTCATTGTCACTTATCCAATACTTATCTTATAAATAATGTATATCGACAATCGACTGTTAATGTGTAGCAATTCATGTGCAGTGCGAGATTTGAGCAACAAGAAGTAATACGAGAAATTAGGAAGTCACTACTGCAGCATCTTCCAGGATCGGTAGCGCAATGGAAAGAGTACCCGACGGAGGTGTTGGACAGATTAGTGTTCTCATTTATGGTATGCAATCGTTTATCATAACTAATGTGTTTCATATTTATGTGTGTTAACTTTCTGAAAGTATTTGTAGGCTTCCCATCGCTTCGTGACTGTGAACGAGGAGAAAGATGCGAGGGTAGTATGGCAGAAGGTGGCTGCCAATCGATTTGCCGACATGCTACACAATATGAAGACTGCAGTAAAAAAAAGCAACTGGTGGGATAAATGATTCACTACAGTGGAAGAGCCATGCGCCTTCTACTATCAGAAGAGATTATTGGGAGGGCATGTGCGATAAGTGGGCAAGCAATGAATTTCGAAACCGCTCAGCAAAGGCTGCACAAAACCAAACGAAAATGCCTGATGCCCATCTACACACAAGTAGATATAGGACTTTTGTGAGCCACCAGAAGAAAATGGTAACTCATTAATATATATATATATATATATATATATATATATATATATATATATATATATATATATATATATATATATATATATTGTCAAATTTGTAAGTATTTATGCATACTTATTAATCAATTTTTTTTATCATTTAACATTGCAGGAAGCAGAAAAAGAAGACATTGTGCCTTACAAGGATGTGTTTGTTGAAACACATAAATGTAAGAGCATGGGAGATTTCGTATCAAAGAAGGTGAGAGCGACAACAGTATGTATTTATTGTATTAATAAATATTATAATATACAAGTTACTATGAATTACGTTATTATAAACATTATAATTTTTAATTATTAATTCATATTATAATCATTACTTTGTAGGAGTCATTCGAGCAGCAAATGATACAACGATATGGCGATGACTCCACTTAGCATCCGCCTTTTGATCCTGCAGCATGGGTGACTGTAACTGGTGAACCCAAAAAGGGTCGTGTGTTCGGGTTTGGGAGTAACATGAACACCACATCAGTCATTGCCTCCTGCAGCCACGACTCTTAGAGTTTTCCCGCCAGCATCAACTCTCAACATCTGATTGACCCTGTTATGTCTTGGGATAGTGTCTGTCAGCGTTTTGAGGACAAAATGAGTACTTTTTAAATGAAGTCATTCTCAATATTGTCTGTAATGATTTGTGCAACTTTTTTCAGAACAGAGGAACTTCGTCTACATTCAACATGAGCTCTGGTGCCCGTCAGGTATAAAGATTCATGTCATTTATTTCATGTCATTAGATTTCAAGCTAGTATATGCATGATTGAATACATATATGCATGATTGTCTCACTATGAATTTTTTTGACACCTTATAACACATATATGCATGATTGATTTACTATAGAATTTTTTGACACCCTTATAACACATATATGCATGATTGAATCACTATGAAAGTTTTTTTACAACCTTACAACACATATATGCATGATTTCATCACTATAAAATTTTCTTAGTGCCTTATAACACATATATGCACTATTTAATCACTATAAAAGTTTTTTGACAACCTTAGAACACATACAAGCATGCTTTCATCACTATAACAACCTTAGAACACATATGAGCCTGATATTATCATATATGAAAGTTTTTTAATGCTTTATAACACATATATGCATGATTGAATCACTATAAAAAGTTTTGACTGTCTTAGAACATGATACGCATGATTGAATCACATATAAAGTTTTTTTTACTTCCTTAGAACACGTATGAGCATGATTGAATCACTATAGCATTTTTTGACTGCCTTAGAACATGATACGCATGATTGAATCACATATAAAGTTTTTTTACTGTCTTAGAACACATATGAGCATGATTGAATCACTATGAAAGTTTTTTGACTACCTTATAATACATATGAGCATGATATTAGCATATATTAAAGTTTTTTGACTGCCTTATAACACATATATGCATGATTGAATCAATATAAAAGTTGTTTGACAACCTTAGAACACATATATGCATGATTGAATCAATATGAAAGCTTTTTGACAACCTTAGAACACATATATGCATCATTGAATCACTATGAAAGTTTTTTGACAACCTTAGAACACATACAAGCATGCTTTCATCACTATGAAATTGTTAAACTGCCTTAGAACACACATATGCATGATTGAATTACTATAAAATTTTCTGTAGAACACATTTATCCATGATTGAATCACTATGAAAGTTTTTTGAATGCTTTAGAACACATATGAGCATGATTGAATCACTATGAAAGTTTTTGACAACATTAGAACACATATAAGCATGATTTCATCACTATGAAAGTTTTTTTATTGTCTTGTAACACATATATGCATGATTGTGATACATAACACATTTATTTGCCACCTTATAAACCATATATGCATGCGTGAATCACTGTGACATTCTTTGACAACCTTAGAACACATATCTGCATGATTGAATCACTATAATTTTTTTTTTTAGTCTTAGAACACATATTTGAATTTTGTTAATGTCCTTCAGTTTATTGTTATTCTATGTGTCATTCAGTCATTTACTTTGTTGCATTAGATTAGGTGCATTGCATACATATTATTTCATTATATTTTGTTTATAAATACTAACATTTTTGTTCTCTTGTAGGATGCTGGAGATGATCAGCATAGAGGAGCTGATGGAGGCATGGAGGGAGGGGCAGATCGAGAAAATAAAGAGGATGATGCCCAAAATCTTGGCGAGGATTAGATTCATTTGTTTAATTTGTTTGACGTACTTGTAACAAATTATAACTTGGCAAGGACTGTATTTGGTTGTTAAAGTTTGCTTAACTTAGAACTTGTGTTAAATTTGTTCCACCTGTACATGTATTTTTTATCTGTACTTTGTTTTTTATAAGCAGGTTATATGAATTGTATAACGAGAAATTTTTCTCGAGTTTTATAATATTTTAAAAAAAAATATTTTTTTTTTTTAAATTAGCGACGGATAATATCAATCGCTACTCCGTCACCAATTTAAATCAGTCGGTGGTTTGCGATAGAATTTGAGTTGTCGCTAATGTCCATCACCAAATTGGCGACGGACATTAGCGATGGATATGTATCCATTGCTAAATAGTAGCAACGGGTTAAATTCCGTCGCATAACCAAATCAGTCTCTATTTAGCGATGGTTTAGCGACAAACATGATTTGTCGCTAATCCGTCGCTACTTAGCGATGGATTGGTGATAGATAAATTCTATCGCAGTTTAGCAATTAGGGTTATGCGATGGATGCTATCCGTCGCAAAATCTGTCATTAATGTCTTTAGCAACGGATTAGCGACGAATAGCGTCCATCGCTAATACACATTTTTTTTGTAGTGTTCCCCATGTGCCTCACTGTTCACATCAAACTCTGTAGAGCCTCTCTTGAAGGTCTTAGTTTTAGTAAGTTGTTCAAGTAACTCTTCAATTCTTCTTTGATCAAGATAGACACCCACGTTCCCAACAAAAGGCGGCATGTCAATCCTCCCCACATCAAAAAATATATCAAACATATATTCATGTTTGTATAGTGCAAGATTGTGCGTAAAATCATCCTATTTTCTCTTTCTACAGCACCTTGTCCATCCAAAGATATATCTAAATTCAACTCATAACCACTGAATGAAACAACACCACAGTCACTAAGAAAAGCACCACACCCACTAATGCTGGCATTAGCATCACTCTCACCCAATACTAGCAACCATACAAAAATAGGAAGGCCACCTCTTGTATACATAACAAGAGCAACCAAAGCAGGCAATGCATCTTTAATACAATCACTATCAGTAAAAGCCCCATATGTGATAGTGAAAGCCCCATGTCACACAAAGTAATGGTTGAAAGTTTAGAATCAGCTGCAATAAATCCAGCTTTAAATTGAGATCCGAGGACAAGTGTCTCCCCATTAGTAGGGCTAAAGAAGGAGGCAACATAAATAGTCAAAAGATGATACATGAATCTTGGGAGATCGCTCGACTAGGAATTCTCCCAGGGACATTGGAAAGTGATAAAGCAAATAAAATGTGATTGCTAATAACACACACTTTTACTTCAAAAGATGATCCATGCATCACCAAGAACTCTCCATCATCTTTTGTAACTATATCATTTATTACCACAACTAGGATATACTTGTTCCATAATGGTTGGAAAAGCGCCAACATTAGAATTGTTTTTCCAAAAAAGGTGTGTACATTGACTGTAATGACATCTTTAATTCCACCTTTCTTACAAGTGGAATTAGAAAACATCTCAACTCTAGGATTTTTTGTAACCGGTAGAGGTTCTATTAAAATCATAATTTGTAACTTTGGAGATAAGGACGGTGGCATGGATAAAATATCTTTTTAGCTTCCCAAAAATCTTGAATATTGTAGAAATGCTCCTTGAGCTTCTCCAAAAATCTTGAATATTGTAAAAATGCTCAGTAAGAAGGAATGCTCTTTGAGCTTCCCCAAAATCTTGAAAATTATAAAAATGCCCTTTGAGCTTCCCCAAAGTCTTGAATATTGTAGAAATG
The DNA here is from genome assembly GCF_984573655.1 of Nuphar pumila. Taxonomy (NCBI): domain Eukaryota; kingdom Viridiplantae; phylum Streptophyta; class Magnoliopsida; order Nymphaeales; family Nymphaeaceae; genus Nuphar; species Nuphar pumila. The sequence goes on along the minus strand of NC_143253.1, from coordinate 54,814,653 downwards.
CTTAGTAAGTAGGAATTCAAAAGTCCTAAGTATTCCATCTAGAGCTTATATAATCAGCTGGATGCTAATGTTTGATGTATAGGAAAATGAAATTTCAATTTGAAGTTCTCTTCAACGTTGCCTCTTTCTTCCTCTTCTCAAAAACCCATTAAGTTCATTATTTTTCAAATTAAAGTCCTCACTTGTTTTATCATATTTCTCATCACTTTCGTTGCGCTAATAAGTGTGGTATCAAAGCTATGGCATCAAGCTCCAACAACTCCAGCTTCAACTTTTCTCAAAATCAAGTACCGATATTTGATGGTGAAAGCTATGAATTTTGGAGTCTTCAAATGAATACCTTGTTCATATCTCAATATATCTAGGAGTTCATTGTTGAAGGATATGAAGATCCAAATGACGATTCAACCTTATCTTCATGGACTCCTGCAAAACAAAAGGAGTTCAAAAAATACAAAAAAAAGGATGCTAAAGCACTTCTCTTCATTCAATAAGGGGTAAGTAAATCAATCTTTCCTCGCATCATGAATGCTTCCAAATCAAAAGAAGCATGAAACATCTTAAAAAAGGAATTTCAAGGTTCTGACAAAATTGTATCAATCAAACTTCAATCTCTTTGAAGAGAGTTTAATATATTATTGATGAAGGACAGTGAAAACATGCAAAAATTCTTTTCTCGGATTGCTAAAATTATAAATCAAATTCAAATATATGGAGACAAGATTGAAGATAAGAAAATTTTTTAAAATGTTTTATGAAGCTTACCATCTAAATATGATTATGTAGTTGCTGCAATTGAAGAATCAAAAGATTTATTTGTATTATCATTTCATGAACTAATGGGTTCTTTAGAAGCACATGAAAAACATATTTACAGGTTCGAGTCAAAGAATTTGGAACAGACATTCAAATCTAAGTTCAATATTGAAGAAGAAAAAGACTTTCAAAATACGCAATTGTTGAGAAACTCGGTTTTGATGTCACATAATATGATACACTGTCTCATTTGATTTTATATGATATGATAATATGTCCTCTTGAAATAATGTTATATTATGACTGAATATGTTTTGCCTTAAATCTAACGAGTATTTGATGCAAGGATATCTCACCCAATAAGGATGGAGACTTCCTGTTCAAGTACAACTATGGTGCAATCATACTCCTTGAAGAAAAAGCTTGATGAGCCATGCTTTCCTAAAGTTCAAATGAAGAGATCGGCTACCTCAAGATGAAGATTTTTTTCTTCTTTAGAGTCATATGTAACAGAACCTTCAGGAACTTGCATATTGCATATTACATACTCATTCATAAACATTATATCATAAAAGTATACGATAGTTTCAAAAAGCTCCTTTTTTAAAACCAAAAAGTGTACCTTCTTACAACCTTTTATGAAAAAGATATTTTGTCATATAATAATTGTACCTTCTTACAACCTTTTATGAAAAAGACATTTTGTCATTGTACCTTACACTATATACAAGACAACATGAAAAAAGGAATGTAGGAAAAAGACAAAAACATAACATCGACTACATGGAGAAAACAAATAAAATATGTTTTTGAAAAGACTCTAGTTTCCCTCTTTAAAGAAATATTTTTTATAAGAAGAAGACAAAAACATAAAATCGACTACATAAGAAAAACAAATAAAATATGTTTTTGAAAAGACTTTAGTTACCTTCTTTAATGAAATGTTTCTTAATACAAGAAGAAGACAAAAACATAAATCGGCTACACATAAGAAAAACAAATAAAATATGTTTTTGAAAGGACTCTAGTTACCTTTTTTTTATAACCATAGAATGTCGACTTACTTGAAGTCATCATTCTCTCTACAAAGCATTAAATGCCTTCTGTAACAAATCCTTGTTAAATATCCTTCTCAAAGAATGTCGACCTTCTTTTGGTCCTCATTCTCTCTGGAGACTTTGAAATACACAACATAAAGAAAACACTTGACATGACTATGTACAAATAAATATCTCAAAGCACTCATAGTACTTACACTCATTTAAAGTAAAGAAGTACTAATGTACCTCAAATCATTAATTAGAATAAAGACAAAACTACAACCCAACGTTCAATGTACTATTGTAAGAAATAGACTTTTTATATAAAATATGTATTACCTAAAATATTACAACGACTAGTGTACCCTCTATTTCACCTTTATGGAAAAAGGCATTCTCGAACTTCTCTAAAAGATGTTTTTGAAATGACATAACATTTCACATTTCAAAAAGTTACAATTCCAAAATGTAACGACTACTTTTTATAAGCTATATAAACACACACAAATAAACTATTCACACTATGGAATGGAATAGACGTGTGAGCTTACAAAGAGAAAAATTTCTATTCGTGATTTGAAAAGAGAGCCTTGAAAAAGAAAGAGAAAAAGAAAAAGAAAGAAAAGAGAAAAAGTCAAGTCCAGCTCTTTGACAAAGAGTATCCTCTGAGTGACAAACAGAACATTCTTAGAATCCTTCATTTGTGCATTCATATCATTCTGAAGGTTCTATAGGAAGTATTGTAACTCTGTTATTCACTGTATTCCTTCTTTGTTTAAAGAAGTAGACCTCTGTGAAAGAGGGTGTTGCCCTTCTCTGTTGAGAGAAGAAGACCTCTTGGGAAGAGGGTGTGCCCCTTCTCTGTTGAGAGAACAAGACCTCTTGAGAAGAGGGTGTTGTACTATTTATCCGGTAACTCGGATGTTATAGTGGAATCTCAAGTGGTTTGCTTGGGGACTGGATGTAGGTCTGGATATTGACCGAACCAGTATAACTTTTGTGTTTTATGTGTTGTGCCTTATTGCTTAATTATTTTATTTTATCGATCATAATCAAATTTCACTATTCACCCCCCTCTAGTGGAATTTCATTTGGTATCAGAGCAGGTTTGCTGGTTTCGACGTAACAAGTCTTCCAGCACAAATGGCATCTACCTCTTATGCTCGTGATATTGAAGGTCAACACGCATCTCGTCCTCCTTTCTTCAATGGCTCCAACTATGGATATTGGAAGTGCAGAATGGCTATCTTTCTCAAATCCATAGACTTTGCTGTATGGAAAATTGTTGAGCATCCATACACATGTCCATCCGCAGACTATAACTTATGGTCTGATGAAGAAAAGAAAATGGCAAACCTAAATGCAAAGGCTATGAATGCCTTATATTGTGCCATTGATCAGAATGAATTCAACAGAATATCTATATGTGAATCTGCATATGACATTTGGCATTCTTTGGAGGTTATTCATGAAGGAACCAACAAAGTAAAAGAAGCCAAAATATCATCTCTTGTTAAAAAATATGAGTTGTTCAAAATGAACAAAGATGAACCCATCACAGAGATGTTTACCAGATTCACCAACATCACCAATGATCTGAAATCTCTGGGTGTAACATATTCCCAGACTGAAAAGGTGAAGAAAATCTTGAGATCTCTCACAACTGATTGGGAGAAAAAGACTACTGCTATTGAAGAAGCTCAAGATTTATCTAAACTTACATTGGACGACTTAATAGGCAATCTTATGGCCTATAAAGTCCACATGAAAGAAAGAAGGGAAGAAGAGCAACCAGTAAAGAAAACTCTAGCTTTCTCAGCCCTATCTGAGAATGAAGACTCAGATAAAGAATCAGAAATTGCGCTACTTACCAGAAAATTCCAGCGCTTCATGAGAAGGAACCGGCTTCCAAACAGGCACAAGGAAAGAAAAAATCTTAAAGAAGATCCCATGTGCTTTCAGTGTAATAAGCCAGGCCACTTAAAACGTGATTGTCCCCTTCTCAAAAGAAAGTCCAAAACTGAGGAACCAAAGAAGAGGTTCTTCAAGAAAAAGGCTTTGCATGCTCAATGGGATGATTCAGAACCATCCACTAGTGAAGAGTCAAGTGATAATGAAGCCGAAACTGCAAATATGTGCTTCATGGCAAACGAAAGTTCGGTAAGTGAAATCTTTGATTTTTCCTTTGAAGAACTTCTAGATGCTTTTCAAGAGCTATTTGAAGAATCTAGAAAATTGAGTTTCAAAAATAAAGTTTTAAAATCTGAAAATTTAAAGCTTTCTCAAGAGATTGAAAAACTCAGCAGTGAAAATTCTGAGTTGAAAAAGAAAAATCTTTTGCTTATGTCTGAAATTTCTTCTACTAGCTCCAAAACTAAAAATATGCAAGTAGAAATTTCAGAGCTAAAAAGTAAAACTGAGAACCTCATGAAAACGGTTTTCAAGTTTACTAAAGGTAAAGAGAACTTGGATAAACTCTTATCCTCTCAGAAGGTCCCTTTTTACAAGAATGGTATTGGCTATTCTCATTTCAAAAAACCTTCTTGTATAAATCAAAAGACCACGTTTGTGAAAAGTTCATCTGAACCAAATAAGGAGTATTATAATGATAATCTTTTTAACTCCTCTAAAGAGATAGACAAACCCAAATCCAAATGGATATGGGTTCCAAAGTCTAACAAAAAAGGACCCGATTGGGTACCAAAAAGGAGATTTACTTAATGTTTTGCAGGCTCCAAAGAAGAAGAACAGATGGATACTAGATAGTGGATGTTCAAAGCACATGACAGGACATCCAGACCTTTTTGTTGTTCTTCATCATAAAGAAGGAGGAACCGTCACCTTTGGAGACAACAACAAAGGTTTGATAATTGGTATTGGAAATATTGGTAACATAGACAAACCTCTTATCAAAGACGTTCTCCTTGTTAAAGGCTTAAAACATAACCTACTAAGTATCAGTCAAATGTGTGACACAGGTTATAATGTTAGCTTTAATCATGATGCATGCCTCATAGCTGACACCAATGAAAACATCATCTTAAAAGGTATAAGAAAGAATAATATATATGAACTGTACCTAGAAAACATCACAGAACATTGCCTCATAGCTAATAATGACACTCAACATCTATGGCACATGAGAATGGGCCATGTCAATTCTAAATACATGTCTAAACTAGCTAAAGATAAGTTAGTACGTGGGTTACCCAACATATCTTTTAAAAAGGATTATTTTTGTGATGCATGTCAATTAGGAAAATTGTCAAAATCTTCTTTCAAATCAAAAAATGTCATTTCAAGTAAAAGACCTTTAGAGCTTCTCCACCTGGACCTTTTTGGTCCTTCTAGGGTAGCTAGCCTTAATCATAATAGATATGCTTTTGTCATTGTAGATGATTACTCAAGATTTACTTGGGTAATATTTTTGAAAAACAAAAGTGACACGTTTTGTCAGTTTGAAATCTTATGTAAAAAATTACAAAACGAAAAATCGTGTTCTATTGTTAATATCCGTAGTGACCATGGAGGAGAATTTGAAAATGAACTCTTTGAAAATTTTTGTAACTTGCATGGTATTTTTCATAACTTTGCCTTTCCTAGAGCTGCACCTCAAAATGGTGTAGTAGAAAGAAAGAATAGAACCCTTCAGGAATCTGCCAGGACTATGCTTCAACACAATAATCTTGCAAAATCTTTTTGGGCAGAAGCTGTTAATACTGCATGCTACATAACAAATAGAGTTCTCATTAGACCCTTATTAAATAAAACTCCCTATGAACTATTCTATGGCAGAACTCCAAGAATAGACTATTTCAAAGTCTTTGGATGTAAATGTTTATCCTAAACACAAAAGATAGTCTGGATAAGTTTGATGCTAAATCTGTTGAAGGCATATTCTTAGGATATTCAAGTCATAGTAAAGCATACAGAGTTTTCAATAAGAGTCATAATACTATTGAAGAATCTATGCATGTTAGTTTTTGTGAATCTATTGATCAATCTGTTCATATACAAACTAATGATTATGATGTTGAAAGTACAGATTTATTTTTAGATAACACAGCTAAGTCTAATGAAGATGATCATCAAAGAACCTATGTCAATATCAAAGATCATCCTCAAAAGCAGATTTTGGGAGAACTAACAAAGGGGGTTCAAACTAGAGCTCAGCTTGAACGGATTGCAAACATGGCATTCATTTCTCAACTTGAACCAAAGAAGATTGATGAAGCCATCATTGATGAGTTCTGGATGCTAGCCATGACTGAAGAACTGAATCAATTCCAAAGAAATGATGTTTGGGATCTTGTACCTAGACCAAAGGATCATCCAATCATTGGGACAAGATGGATCTTCAGAAACAAGCTAGACGAAACAGGTAATGTTATAAGAAACAAGGCCAGACTAGTAGGTCAAGGATACAACCAGGAGGAAGGTATTGACTTTGATGAAACATTTGCTCCTGTTGCTAGACTTGAATCTATTAGAATGCTCTTAGCATATGCAAGCTATATGGATTTCAAATTATTTCAAATGGATGTTAAAAGTGCTTTCTTAAATGGTTTTATAAATGAAGAAGTCTATGTAAAACAACCTCCAGGATTTGAAAATGAACAATACCCAGATCATGTTTTTAAACTCAAACGTGCTTTGTATGGTTTAAAACAAGCACCTCGTGCTTGGTACGAAAGACTTAAAACCTTTTTGTTAAAAACTGATTTTTCTGTTGGCAAAGCAGATTCTACACTATTTGTCAAAGTAGTGAATAATCATACCCTAATTGTTCAAATTTATGTCGACGACATCATCTTTGGATCTTCTAACAGCACTCTCTGTGAAGATTTTTCTAAGTCCATGCAGAAGGAATTCGAAATGAGTATGATGGGAGAACTCACCTACTTTCTTGGACTGCATATTAAGCAAACCAAGGATGGAGTTTTCATCAATCAATCTAAGTATGCTCGTGAACTTCTGAAGAGGTTCAACATGAACTCAACTGCTTCAAAATCTACTCCTATGAGCACTACTACTGTGTTGGACAAAGATGAAGATGGTAAGTCTGTTGATACAAAGGTATACCGAGGTATGATAGGATCACTTCTTTATTTAACTGCTAGCCATCCAGATATAATGTTTAGTGTTTGCTTGTGTGCTAGATTTCAGTCAAATCCAAAAAAATCACATCTTAAAGCTGTAAAAAGAATAATGAGATATTTAAAAGATACAAGTGATTTTGGATTATTCTATTCAAAATCCTCTACATTTGATCTAATCTCATATAGCGATGCTGACTTTGCTGGAAGTAAATCTGACAGAAAAAGCACAAGTGGAACATGTCACATGCTAGGGCACTCATTAGTATCATGGTTCAGTAAGAAACAAAACTGTGTATCCTTATCAATTACTGAAGCCGAATACATTGCTGCTAGCCTAGCCTGTACACAAGTCATCTGGATGAAACAAACTTTAAAAGATTTTGGTTTAAATTTTGAAAATACAACTATTTTCTGTGATAATACGAGTGCTATAAACCTATCTAAGAATCCTATTTTACACTCACGAACTAAGCACATTCAAATAAGACACCATTTCTTAAGAGAACAAGTCTTAAACAACATAATTAAACTAGAATTCATACCCACTAATCAACAGTTAGCAGACATATTCACTAAACCATTAAAACATGAAGACTTCACATGAATTAGAAGAGAACTAGGAATATGCAAACTAAGTGACTTATAAATTAATCACACTTATTATAATACTTCTTATAAGTTTTGTTTAAATCTTATTTTAAATTGCTTTCCTTCTTATCGATTTTAGTTAGTCAAACTAAGTTTTCATATTCACGTATTCTTATAAGACACATTCTTTATGTCTTTCAACTTGTCATCTTTCAAGTACACATCCATTATAACTCCTTGTCCTATCTCTTTTCTCTCATATCCATAAAAACTAATTGTATTAAAAGCTATCATAACAATGTTCACATCACTCAACTCCTTTATTATTTTTGTCCTTTTATGAAAACTTTTCTTACGATAAATTGTTTCACCTCTCTACTTAGTTTATGAGAACTTTTACTTTTCATTAGTTAGAATCGGATGACTCTTTTTTGGTCCTTTTACCTTTTTCAAAAAAAAAAAAAAAATCTAGCTGCTATATTCTCACGTAAATTGCTTTTACTATATCATTTGATATATCATAGATTACGTACACTCTATTATCATCTCTCTCATATACAAATTGAGCCTTCATTCTTGTCAATTCGTGTTTAAAACTTGAACTTCCCCAAATCGAGCTTCTTTAAGAATATAAACAATAATTCATATCAATCATAACATTATGTCTTTCATCAATCATGTTTTTTTTTACTTCTTTATCCTACACAAAAATCCATATATATGTCATTTCATGTCTCTCTATGACAACTCACAATTATTACTCTTCACTCATAAATATTTCTTTGTCTCCTCATTTCATCTCTCGAATGCATTTTTGTTATATATTTTTGAATCCGACTCCTACATGTCTATTCTTATTTCTAATCTATCATTTATCAATTCTTATATATTGTTGACTCTTTCTCCTTTTTGTCTCATCATCTCTCTTACCACTAGTCAAAGTCAAAATGTGTCCTTCTCATATCCACATATACTCATAAAAATTGCAAATATGAAAACACATTAATCATGAAACATTTTTTTAAGGCACTTTTTTCTTTAAAATGTCATATCTTTCAAAGTACACATCACATGATCACCCTATGACCTTTCTTTCCATCCGTGACCTTGCCTCTCTCTCTTATTGTATATCTCTCTAAAATCGAGAACCTTTAAAGTCTTGTCTCCAAGCAAACCTTTATTTATTCTAACTCTACTTTATGTCATATCTAAATCAAGTAAATGTTGTCCTTTATCATCTTTCTCTCCTCTCTAGATATCCACATCATCTTTTTATGTCTTTAACTCTTCATTCACGAATTTAGAATCCCTCCACATAGAGTAAAAAGTTGTTTATTTTATTAGGCCATTATTTTCAAGATCAATCACTTTTTTTTTATTCAACATGACACCCCATACTCTATTAATGGTTTCTCTCACTAGTCAATAAACTCACCCATAGTAAAATCTATATATTTCAATACTATGTCCTCCTCAATCTAATATAATACACTATCCTCAAACATTGATTTGATTTGTCATTCACAAGTCTCTTAACTTACTCCTCACGGATTTCCTTATTTAGCTAACATCTAAAAATCACTCTCTTCCAATGTCATTCATTTCATATCAACAATTATTTTTTTCTTTCTATTTAATCAAATTGGTTCATCTCTTACCATTCCATTCGAACTTTTCTATCCTTATACACACTTTCTCTCGGTTCAAGCTCCCTTCTCTCCTAGTGCTTTATTTTCAAGACACTCGATAATGGCTTCCTCCTCTACCAATGTAATCACCTCCGCCGATCTAAGGTATCCTGATTTGTTTCACAACTACAACTCACTCTGCTCTCGCCCCATTCATGAAGGAAAATTGATCAACTTTGACGACTTCATGTTCTTCGACTTAGACACCTATCTCCCTGAACTCAAACCTCTCATAGGATCTTCATCCCCAGCTTCCTATTATCCCGAACTAGTCCGACTGTTTTATACCAACTTCTCTACTGATCATGAACAAACCTCAATCACCAGCAAAGTCTGAGGACAGCTGATGATTTTCGATGCTTTCGACCTAGGTAGAATTCTAAACCTACCTTCCATCGGTACCGACCTTAACACCATAGTACCAATCGACCGATCGGTACTTCGAAAAATACTTTTCTGCACCAACTGCTACCAACTTCCGTGGCACATGAGGAATCTCCAACCTCATGCTCAGCTACTTGCCCAGATTCTTCTCCACAACATCTATCCCAAGCGTCCCCGCCAGGGATTAGTTCCTCGAAAAATCTCTCTTCTTATCTACGCAATCCTTTCTTCTCTTCCGATAAATTGGTCATCCATTCTTTTCGACCTCTTTATTCGTTATCAGACATTTGAGCCTCTTCTTTTTGGGTGTTTTATAACTCCCATTCTCAAATACTTCCAAGTACCACTTCACAACAAAGTCATCCTCCATCCCTCTCAAGTCCTCGATGGTACCACCTTCAATCTAAGGTCCCTGCACATGCCCGGCGCTGATGAAGCAGATCCAATGTCCTCCTTCGATTACTTTTCTGCTATGATGGATATCGAGCAAACTCAGGATCGAATCCTTCGTAATCAAGCCCTGTTGCAGCAGACTCGCAAGCGGAATCGTGCCAACCGACCTCCTTCACCTTCTCCACCTTCGAGATAGACTCATTTTTTTTATCTGTAATAACTTTTAAATTACTTTTATATTTGGTCTGTAATAACTTTCTTACTCTAATCCCTCCTTTTTGTCCATGACAAAGGGGGAGAAAATCTGTCTCCATTATTGGAGAAATATTCTCTCTTTAAACATTATTTCACTTTTTTATCATATTATTATTTCTATGCATAATGTCTTTTTCACAGGGGGAGCATATTTTGTCATCATGAAAAAGGGGGAGAATGTTGAGAAACTCGGTTTTGATGTCACATAATATGATACACTGTCTCATTTGATTTTATATGATATGATAATATGTCCTCTTGAAATAATGTTATATTATGACTGAATATGTTTTGCCTTAAATCTAACGAGTATTTGATGCAAGGATATCTCACCCAATAAGGATGGAGACTTCCTGTTCAAGTACAACTATGGTGCAATCATACTCCTTGAAGAAAAAGCTTGATGAGCCATGCTTTCCTAAAGTTCAAATGAAGAGATCGGCTACCTCAAGATGAAGATTTTTTTCTTCTTTAGAGTCATATGTAACAGAACCTTCAGGAACTTGCATATTGCATATTACATACTCATTCATAAATATTATATCATAAAAGTATATGATAGTTTCAAAAAGCTCCTTTTTGAAAACCAATAAGTGTACCTTCTTACAACCTTTTATGAAAAAGATATTTTGTCATATAATAATTGTACCTTCTTACAACCTTTTATGAAAAAGACATTTTGTCATTGTACCTTACACTATATACAAGACAACATGAAAAAAGGAATGTAGGAAAAAGACAAAAACATAACATCGACTACATGGAGAAAACAAATAAAATATGTTTTTGAAAAGACTCTAGTTTTCCTCTTTAAAGAAATATTTTTTATAAGAAGAAGACAAAAACATAAAATCGACTACATAAGAAAAACAAATAAAATATGTTTTTGAAAAGACTTTAGTTACCTTCTTTAATGAAATGTTTCTTAATACAAGAAGAAGACAAAAACATAAATCGGCTACACATAAGAAAAACAAATAAAATATGTTTTTGAAAGGACTCTAGTTACCTTTTTTTTATAACCATAAAATGTCGACTTACTTGAAGTCATCATTCTCTCTACAAAGCATTAAATGCTTTCTGTAACAAATCCTTGTTAAATATCCTTCTCAAAGAATGTCGACCTTCTTTTGGTCCTCATTCTCTCTGGAGACTTTGAAATACACAACATAAAGAAAACACTTGACATGACTATGTACAAATAAATATCTCAAAGCACTCATAGTACTTACACTCATTTAAAGTAAAGAAGTACTAATGTACCTCAAATCATTAATTAGAATAAAGACAAAACTACAACCCAACGTTCAATGTACTATTGTAAGAAATAGACTTTTTACATAAAATATGTATTACCTAAAATATTACAACGACTAGTGTACCCTCTATTTCACCTTTATGGAAAAAGGCATTCTCGAACTTCTCTAAAAGATGTTTTTGAAATGACATAACATTTCACATTTCAAAAAGTTACAATTCCAAAATGTAACGACTACTTTTTATAAGCTATATAAACACACACAAATAAACTATTCACACTATGGAATCGAATAGACGTGTGAGCTTACAAAGAGAAAAATTTCTATTCGTGATTTGAAAAGAGAGCCTTGAAAAAGAAAGAGAGAAAGAAAAAGAAAGAAAAGAGAAAAAGTCAAGTCCAGCTCTTTGACAAAGAGTATCCTCTGAGTGACAAACAGAACATTCTTAGAATCCTTCATTCGTGCATTCATATCATTCTGAAGGTTCTATAGGAAGTATTGTAACTCTGTTATTCACTGTATTCCTTCTTTGTTTAAAGAAGTAGACCTTTGTGAAAGAGGGTGTTGCCCTTCTCTGTTGAGAGAAGAAGACCTCTTGGGAAGAGGGTGTGCCCCTTCTCTGTTGAGAGAAGAAGACCTCTTGGGAAGAGGGTGTTGTACTATTTATCCGGTAACTCAGATGTTATAGTGGAATCTCAAGTGGTTTGCTTAGGGACTGGATGTAGGTCTGGATATTGACCGAACCAGTATAACTTATGTGTTTTATGTGTTGTGCCTTATTGCTTAATTATTTTATTTTATCGATCATAATCAAATTTCACTATTCACCCCCCCCCCCCTCTAGTGGAATTTCAGCAATATGGAAGAAGCGACAAGAATCAAAGACCAACAAGAGGTTGAGGATGAGGGAAAAGCAATTTCAATTCAAGATATAATAAAAAAAACAACAAATTTGTGTCATATTGCTATGTTTGCAAAAAGCCTGGGCACAAATCAAAAGATTGTAGGTTCAAATGCAGCAAATGCAAAATTACAAATCGTTCTAAAAAAAAATGGTTTCAAAAAAAATGAAGCAAATTTTTCAAAAAATGATGAACAAAATGATCATTTATTCTTCTCATGCTTGGATGTTCATCAAGAGTCACCTGATATTTGGTATCTAGATAGCGAGTGCAGCAATCATTTGACTTGCAATCGGGATTGTTTCACTAAGTTGGATGAAAGCATCCGATCAAAAGTAAGGTTGAGAGATGGAAAATCTTAAGCAGTTGAAGGCAAAGGAGTCATTGTTGTGAAGACAAAAGCCGGTGAATCTAAACTCATTCATGATGTTCTTTATGTTCCTGGCTTCGCACAAAATCTTTTAAGTGTTGGTCAGCTGATACAAAAAGGATATTCAATTTATTTCAACAATGATGAATGTGAAATCGACAAGAAAAGTCAACAAACTATATTCAAAGTAAAAATAGCTTCAAACAAGGTTTTTCCTTTGACAATGAGTTCTTGTGAAAATCAAGCCCTTAGTATAAAAAAATTAGATGATTCAAACCTTTGGCACTTAAGATTTGGTCATCTAAATTATAGAAGTTTGCAGTTACTGAAACAAAAGAATATGATGATAGGACTTCCTTGTATAAATGATGAAAAAGGAATATGTGAAGGGTGCATCTATGGAAAATTTCATAGATTGCCATTTTTTATTCTTCATGGAGGAAAAAATGTCTACTTGAGTTAGTACATGCCGATATTTGTGGACCCACTCAAACCGAGTCACATAATGGTAAAAGATATTTTTTATTATTTGTGGATGATTATAGTACAATGATGTGGGTGTATTTTCTTCAACAAAAATCAGAAGCATTTTCTATATTCAAACAATTCAAAGCATATACAGAAAATGAAAGTGGGTTCAAAATAAAATCCTTGAGAACAGACCGAGGTGGAGAGTTCACATCAAATGAATTTTGGGACAACTGACAGCTACAAAAATGCCACAACAAAATGGAGTCATTGAATGGCATAATAGAACAATTGTCGAAATGGCAAGAAGCATGTTAAATGGAAAAAACACTTTTTGGGCTGAAGCTATCAATACTATCGTGCACATCTTTGTCAGGTTGCCTATAAAGTCCCTTATCAACAAGACCCCTTATGAAGCATGGTTCAAACACAAACCAAAGGTAAATTATTTCAAAGTCTTTGGTTGTATTGCATATGCAAAAATTACATCACAAGACAGGAAAAAGTTTGATAAAAAAGAAAAAAATATATTTTTATTGGTTACAGTGATACTTCTAAAGCTTTTCCTCTTTTTTATCCAAAATTTTATGACTTTATGGTTTCAAGATACGTATTTTTTTATGAAACAAGTGAATAGAGTTGGGACTCAGAATCAGCGGAACCATCTTCAAAAGATTATGATGATGAGAAGCAAAATGACATCATCACAAGCATGGAGAACTCATACTCTGAATCAGATGACCCTCCTAAAAAGGTAAGAAAGCTCTCTAAAATTTATGAAGATTGTAATTTGGCACTATTTTCTTGTGAACCACAAAATTTTGAAGAAGCTATACAAAATGAGATCTGAAAAGCTGTCATAAATGAAAAAATCTCTACAATAGAGAAAAATCATACATGGGAGTTGGTATAAAGACCACCAAATAAAGATGCTATTGGTCTAAAATGGATTTGCAAAACAAAGTTCAATGAAGATGCCTCAATCCAAAAGCACAAAGCTCAATTAGTTGCAAAGGGTTGTTCTCAAAAATATGAAGTAGACTTTAATGAAACCTTTTCTCCTATGGTCAGAATGGAAACAATAAGAATTGTGTTTGCCATTGCAACAAAATTAAAAATTCTTGTCTACCAACTTGATGTCAAATCAGATTTTTTAAATGAAGATCTTAAAGAAGAAGTTTATGTAGAATAACCTCTTGGTTTCAAAAGAAGAGAGAAGAAGGAAAAGTGTACAAGTTAAAGAAGGCCTTGTATGGTTTAAAGCAAGCTCTCTGAGCTTGGAACATGAAAATTGATAACTATTTTATTCAAAATGGTTTTCAAAAGAGTCCAAGCTAGCCATTTATATACGTGAAGAAAGAAGGTGAAAGAAATTTTTTGATTGTCTGTTTGGATGTTGATGACTTGATATATGTTGGAACAAATCCAACGATGGTTGAAAAATTCAAATAAGCTATGATAAAGGAATATGAAATGTTTGATCTCAAAATTATGAAATATTTTTTGGGAATATAGGTCAAATAGGTAAATAGAGAAATTTTTATTTCTCAAGAAAAATATGTTAAAGACTTGTTAAAAAAGTTTAACATGTCAAACTGCAAGTCAGTAAGCACTCCAATGGCAGTAAATGAAAAACTCTATAAAAATGATGGAGCAAAAAAGGTTGAAGCATCAATGTATCGTGGCTTAGTGGAATTCTCGATTTATCTCACAAATACAAGGTTTGATATTATGAATATAGTAAGTATCATATCCAGATTTATGAGTGAGCCAAGTAAACTTCATCTTGCAGTATCAAAAAAGGTTTTGAAGTATCTTCAAGGCACAAAAAAGTTGGAAATTAAATATATTGCAGAAAATAATTTTAATTTACTTGGTTTTACTGACAGTGGTTGAGCAGGTTTCATTGATGATAGAAAAAGCATGTCAGGTTATGTATCTTGCTTGAGAACAAAGGTGATTTTGTGGTCTTCCAAAAAGCAAAATATTGTTGCAATATCACCTGCTGAAGCAAAATACATTGCAGCTACTACTGTAGCATGTGAAGCAGTTTGGCTAAGAAGAATTATGTCAGATCTTCAACAAAAGCAAGAAGGCTCAACTATTATCTACTGTGATAACAAATCTGCCATTGCCATGACCAAGAATCTGGTATTTAATGGATGATCAAAGCATATTGGAATTTGTTATCACTATATTAGAGAATTTGTTGAAAATGGAGAGATCTTGCAAGAGTTCATCCCCAGCAAAGATCAAGTAGCAGATATATTTACCAAGCCACTACCATCAGACAAATTTGAAAAGTTCAAGACTTCATTAGAAATTATAAATTAAAAGGGGATGTTAAAATCATAATTTGCAATTTTTGAGGCAAGGACGGTGGCATGAATAAAATGTCTTTTTAGCTTTCCAAAAATCTTAAATATTGTAGAAGTGCTTAGAAAGTAGGAATGCTCATTGAGCTTCCCCAAAAATCTTGAATATTGTAGAAATGCTTAGTAAGAAGGAATGCTCTTTGAGCTTCCCCAAAATCTTGAAGATTATAAAAATGCCCTTTGAGCTTCCCAAAAATCTTGAATATTGTAGATATTCTTATTAAGTAGGAATTCTAAAGTCCTAAGCAACCCATCTATAGCTGATATAATCAGCTGGATGCTAATGTTTGATGTATGGGAAAATAAAATTTTAATTTGAAGTTAAGTTCCCTTCAAAGTCGCCTCTTTCTTCCTCTTCTCAAAAACCCATTAAGTTCATTATTTTTCAAATTAAAGTCCTCACTTGTTTTATCATATTTCTCGTCACTTCGGCTGCGCTAACAGTTTCACCAGTCAAAATAGATTGATGTTAAAACCAATTTATCAATATGCAATGGATCTCCCTCTAGCAGCCGAGCATCAGCAGGGGGCAATATCACTAAGTTTAAAACCATCTTTTTTATCAAGAAGTGCAGCATCTTGTTCATTCCAACCTCAATGTCTAAATACCTTCATTTTGGGAGCAAGCCTCGCCATTAGGATAGCTGCAGCATTATCAGCATTCACATCTGTTGCAAACTTATTGACTTCTTTGGTCAGGTCAGCGTTGGTTATACCGTGAGAGTATGAGCAGCTAGCCATCATTTACAGCATCATTGGGCAGGCCCTCATTTAGAGCCTCTTCTTCACAGTGTTCAGCCTGAAGAGCTCTCTCTTGCACATGAGATAATTGGTGCTTCTGCCTTTCTCATTTCGGTCATTGCGAGGGCCACCATCCATTACGAAAATGGACCTTGATTTCAGCATACAACGAGCAAGGGAAAGCTCGTATTGTAACCTTTCCTCGCAATGAATTTGTTCATTAAAGAAGTATGAACCGTCTGCCATGGATCAGTTACCAAAAGAGCACGATGATCTATTACATAGAGCAGAAGGTTCAAGAATATGCTCAACATGTGGAGGAGCTTATCTTCCATGTTCTAATTGACATTTTGCCTTTGTTCAGGAGGAGCTACCTAGTTCCTTTGCCCTATATGAGGCTAATTACATGGTGAATCTTTCTCCAACAGACCCTCGGAATCCTCCTTTTCCTTGGTGTTAACGGCAAAATCCTTATCGTCGGTTTTGTTGAGGTGCTACGATATCAGGGTTGATCCGCATGTCAAAAATTCAGCATGCTTCTTGAGAACTTGGGATCTGGGGAAGCTTGTTTGAAGGTGTTGGGTAAGGTCAAAGGTTAACTGAGTAAGAAGAGCTGTAGGTAAGGAATGGAGAGAGGTAGTGAAGACCCTAGATTTGAGAGTGTCATCTTGGGCACGTGTGACCATATGGTGTGGTTGGGGTGGCGGTGGTGAAGTTGGAATAGGCAAAGCTGGTGTAAGGTTTCCTTGATTTATAGTGGGACTAGGATGAGATGAAGGAGATAGCTCGATAGGAGAAGAGGGAGGAGTCGGGTCCAGTGAAACTAGAAAGATGCATGGGGGAAGGAGGACATATGGGGGGGTCAACAGTAGTAATGAGAGATTGAGTAGGTAAGACTAGGGCAGGATTAAAGGGAGGAGGTGGCGAGGCGGGAAGAGTGGGGTGTTGTATATATTGGTTTGAGATTTGATAGGGAAAGTTGTTCTCATCAAACACTACATGGCGAGAGACAATGGTTTGATTTGAATTGAGATCCAAACAAAGACAACCATGATGGTTGGAGTTGTATCCAATAAAGACATGTTTGTACTTGAACTCAACTTTGTGATCCTGATATGGATGAAGGTTGGGATAGCATTCACAACTTAAAAGTTGTAAGAAATTTGTAATTTGGTCTCTTAAACAGGAGTTTTGTGGCCAAGGTTAGGAGTGGGTAGTGAGTTTATTAGATAAACCGCAGTAGGAATCCCTAAGTGAGCCATCAAGGATAAACTTGTGTCATTTATATTCCTGCGATGCCTCTCTGGTCTCATTTTGTTCTTGCGTATAGGGGCAAGAAACCTGATGTTCAATCCCATATTTTAAAAAAAAAAATGGGTCCAACGCTTGAAGTCACTACCACTATCTGAGTGAAAAAACTTTATATTTTTTCCAACTAAATTTTCAACCAGTATTTCGAACCTTTGAAAAATATTGTAAGCATCAGATGTTTTGGAAGTCGTGTATATCCAAGCAAACATGTAATATCTGTCTATGAATATAACATAATACCCCACACCACGGAACATGGGCTGGTCCCCAAACTTTCAAGTGGTTCAGAAATAACATGCATGGACTTAGAAAATGGTAATTTATGTGATTTTAGCATTTAGGATGCATGACACATATTCTAGAAACATTTATTAATAAATGGGAGTCCTTGTCTTTGAATTACACTACAAACAATTCTATGTCGGGAACTTGCAGAATATTTTTTTAGTAAAAACTTTAAAGAAGAATTCAAAACATAGCTGCCAGTATGAAAGATTTTCAGACCTTTTCGATCCGTTGCCAACTTTAACAATGTCATCCCCATGATATTCAGATTGAATATCGAGTGAGTTCAGATCGGGAACAATGAGATGAGACACCACGGAATCTGGATATCAGTTATCCTCATCATATCCGGAGTCAAAGGATGCAGCATAGGCATGAGGCGCTTCAGACGCAACTTGACTGTCACCGAGAAGCCTGCATTGTTGATCAGAACTTCCAGATTGTGAGCCACGGTAAACAAATCATCCAGAAAAACGGCCAGAGGACCTGCCTCTATTTCGTCATCCGGATTGTTTAAAGTAGTTGACTCTAAACTTTCTATTAGTCCATTATTTTTCTACACTAGGTTGCCTTCAATCTGATCAAAATTTTCTTGGCCATCAACAAGCTCTGCTTCATGTGCCAAAAGGAGATGATGGAGTTGATTAGGTGTGATGCGATCAGATCTGGTGATGGATGTGCTGAAAGGCTGTGTAATCAGGTGATCCCCTCAATATATATGCCATTAGATCATCACCATAAAACATGCTTGGTGGCCTTGGCCAGTTGGTGAGAGATGCTCCTTGAGAGCATTCAAAACCTCAAGGGACGTTCTTAAGCCGCTCATCTGTGAGCATATAGTATCTGAAAGGGATGAAAGGATCAGCTCAGAAGGAGCTGAACCTGTCGTTTTCAGGAAGTGTACTACTCAGGATTAATGATTCATGAGTCACCCTGCCTGATAAACTGGTCAGGGATTTGTGCCAACAAAAAAACCTAGCGGCGGAGCCATATACTGGCCAGGGTGAGCAAGTGGCCGCCACCCTGACCCTGAAATCCCATCAAGGTGGACAGTGCCCAACTCACTAAGAATATGAGAACTAGAATATAAGAAGTAAAAATATGAGCATTTTCAACACTTTTTTGAAAATCCAACCATGTGGATGTGATTGACATGGTGAATTTGCTAGGAATCAACCATTGAATCATGTATTTTTGAATGCTTGAATATTTCTGAAAATTATAAGCCAATGATTTTAAAACCTTAAAAAAATTTAGTGATGATTCAAGAGTGGGTTATTATAAAACCAAACATGTAGATCACATCAGTACAGTTAGATTCAAGAGAAAAGAACAAAAAATTTATGAAAATCACGGTTCACAAATTAGTTCTCATATTCTAGTGACTCTCACTCTCTCTCTCTCCCTCTATATATATATATATATATATATATAAACACACTTGCTCCTGCACACACAAACACATATTTGTGCCCACCTTAATTTGAATTTATGGATCTGCCTCTGCCTGAGATCACATAATTCTCAACAGTAAGTTTTGTTGCAAGAAAATATTGCAACAGGTTAGGGGCAGGCAGAAAAGGTAGAGGGGAACTTATCTCATTCACGCTTTTGTTGATAGACTGTTGCAAAGGGTTTGGTGACTCCATGCTTTGCCCAGAACGATTCTCTGATACCGTAAAGATGTGTGAAACATGGATCAGACCCTAGATGCATAGCAGTCACACAGGAAGCACACACACAAACAGGAAGAACTCTCTTAACGTGGTTCAGTCAATAGATCTACATCCACCATCATCTTTCTCTCTTACTCTCAATGAATGTAAAGAGAGGTTTTCAATGATTTGCATGACATTTTGAGAATTCCTCTTGCCTCGTAGAGCTGTAGACCCTTGATTTTGTGGGTCTTGCTTGATTATAGGAACAATTATTTTGGAACCCTTCTCAGTAGCTGTTTTGGCAACCTTATATCAGTTGTAGCATAATTGTCGCCGTTCTCTTGAATTTTGAAATTCAAATGAGTCTAGATCGGGTGTTGTTGGGAAATGATAGGTACACAACCGACGAATCAACAAACAAATAAAAGCGAAGAAGCAAAAAAAGAAGAAATCATACCAAACGAGGAATAAAGATTTACGTAGTTCGGCAAGAATTGCTTACGTGCACGGCCGCATTAAAACCCTGTTATTCAATTCTGAGATACATTACAAAGGGTGGATGACCCTCTTTAAATGGAGGAAGACAAAGAGTATTACAAAAAACTCTGCAAGTGGAGTTCGGATAATATAAGGATTATGCCTGATTCAAGTCTAGGGTAAAATTACAAAACTACCCATCAAAAAATTCATATACAGATAGGGAATAGGCTCCACATTCTTTCAACAATCTCCCACTTGAAGGCTGATTTCCTTTAATAGCCTCATCTTGTAACTTCTTCCTCAAGCAGTCCAGAGATTCAGTGTGACACCTCCAACTCCTATCCATGAAGGCTTAGAGAAGCTGAGCATACCTTCATGTTCTCAAGTGTAACTTCCTTGGTCAGCATATCTGCAGAATTTTTGCTGGTAGGGATTTCCTCAAAGATTAACTACCCATCTTCAAGAAGAGAGCGGATGAAATGATACATTAAGTCTATATGTTTCGTTATGTAATGAAACGCCGAATTCTTTTCAAAATAAATTGCACTTTGACTATCACTATTCAATTTAATTTTTCCTTGATGCTTGCCCAATTTAGACAAAAGGTTCATAAGCCATATCATTTCCTTACATGCTTCCACCGCTGCAACATATTTGGCTTCTTTAGTACACAAGGCAACTATCTTCAGAAGCTTTGAAGCCCAACTAACTGCTGCACTACTCAAGGTGAATACATAACTTATACTGCTTTTCTTGCTATCAAGATCACCAGCAAAATCTAAGTCAACGAACCCATGATGTCTAATCTCTGACCCTCCATACCAGAGTCCCGCATATGTAGTACCTCTTAAATATCTGAGAATCCATTTTACAGCTTCCCAATGTATCTTGCCTGGATTGTTCATAAATCAGTTGATGACTCCCACTGCATGCGCAATATCTGGCCTTGTACATACCATAGAGTACATAAGACTTCCAACAATTG
The DNA here is from genome assembly GCF_984573655.1 of Nuphar pumila. Classification (NCBI taxonomy): domain Eukaryota; kingdom Viridiplantae; phylum Streptophyta; class Magnoliopsida; order Nymphaeales; family Nymphaeaceae; genus Nuphar; species Nuphar pumila. Next base: position 54,793,616 of record NC_143253.1, on the reverse strand, counting down.
AAGCATATATAACTTTCTTTATATAAGCCTTCTCATTTGGAGTCTTTGCACACTGGTTTTTGCTATGCCTAAAGTGAGCAACCAACAGACTTCTAGAAGGCTTTGCCTTTTTCATGTTGAACCTTTATAAAATTTTCTAAATATCCTAGGCCTGTGACAACTTCAGCTTCCTGTTTACTCTGTCCCTGTTGATTCTCATATCAGGGATTTGTTTAGCTGGACCCAAATCCTTTATTGCAAACCCCTTTGACAACTCTTTTTTGACATTCTTAATTTCTTCTATGCTTAATTATGCAACAAGCATATCATCTACATTTAATAGCAATATGATATAAGAGTTGTCAAGTTTCTTAAAATAACAACAATGATCAGTATTGCATCTACCATAACCATGCACATAAATAAATTTGTCAAATTTAATATACCATTGTCGAGAAGCTTACTTCAAATTATATAGACTCATATTGAATCTACACACTAAGTTCTCATTTTCTGAAGCTGTAAAACCATGTAGTTGATGCATATAAATTTTCTCCTTTAAATCACCATGAAGAAATGCAGTTTTTACATCTAGCTGCTTAAGATGTAAATCTTCTGAAGCCACCAAACTCAAGATAGATTTGATAGTAGTCAGTTTGACAACAAGAAAAAATATCTTATTGTAGTGTATACCTTTTTTCTATTGAAACCCTTTTACCATCAATCTGGCCTTATACCTTTTGGTATCATCTTGTTCTTCTTTCAGCCTATAGACCCACTTATTGTGAAGAGCTTTCTTTCCTTCAGGCAATTGGACCAAATCTCAGGTCAGATTAGATGACAATGAGTCCATCTCCTCATTCATAACTTTCTGCCAATTTGCACTGCTATCTACCTGTAAAGCTTCTTTGAAACACTCTGGTTCACTATTGTCAATCAACAGTGAATAATATAGAGATAGAGAATAATGACGAGGAGCTTTAATTATTCTAAAAAATCTCCTAGTAGCAATAGGGGGTCTCTCGTTTTGCAGGTATCACCCCAGTGGAGGTCTCTGGTTCTACAGATACCACCTCGCTAGAGGTCTCTGGTTCTGCAGGTGTCACTATGTTCTCTTTACCTTTTAAGACATCACTCGTACTTATCTCTTCTAACTCTACATATTCTTTCCTTTCTTGTTATTTTTCAGAGTTATCTTTATATATAATATTTTCATTGAATATGACATCATTGCTTCTAATGACTTCATTTTTCTTCATCCCAAAATCAATACCCAAAATTATTTTGTTCATACCTAATGAAAATACACTTTTTAGACTTGGCATCCAATTTGTTTCTATTTTCAAAATCAATATGAACATAAGACATGCAGCCAAAAGTCTTTAGGTGTGATAGTTTTACCTCATTCTCAGTCCATGCTTCCTCTGGCAGTGCTCCATTTAGTGGAACTGAAGGCCTCCTATTTATCAAATATGCAGAAGTGTTCATCGCATCTGCTCAAAACTGTTTGGGCAACCCAGCGTGCAGCCTCATGCTGCTAGCACGCTCCATAATAGTGTGGTTCATGCGCTCAGCTACACCATTATGTTATGGTATCCTTGGAATCGTCTTCTATCATTTGATTCCATGAGTAGCCCAGTATTCTTTAAATTCTCTGCTATAATACTCTCCTCCATTGTCTGATCTTAGATAATTTAATTTTAATTTAATTTTAATTTAGATTTATTCTCAACCAAAGCTTTCCACTTTTTGAAGACATCAAATACATCAGATTTATTTTTCAGAAAATAAACTCATAGATTTCTCGTAGCATCATCTATGAAGGTTACAAATTAAGACGAATCACCAAGTGATCATACCTGGGTTGGTCTAAAGACATCAGTATGGACCAATTCCAACCTCTGTAAATGTCATGATCGTCTTGCCTTTGAGAAGCTTACTCTCCTCTGTTTTCCAAAGATGCAGTCTTCACAAAACTCTAAATTCACATATTTGAGCTTTGAGAGCTTTTCCTTGGAATGCATAATATTTATTCCCTTCTCGCTCATGTGTCTAAGTCTATTGTGCCTGAAAGTTGAATCAGTGACTAACTCTGCAATTGATATGAAACTTGTGGTTCCTTCTGTCACATAAAGTGTGCCCGCCTTCTTATAATGGGCTAGTACCATAGCCTCTCTAGTGATCTTCCATGAGTCACCAGCAAACACAATAACATAGCCTGCACTAGCAAGTTGTCCCTTAGATATGAGACTCCTTTTGAGATTGGGCACATATTTTACATTTGTCATCTTCAGAATAGAAACATTGAACATGTTTATCTGAACTTCACCTTTACCAACAATACTGCAAGGCTCTTCATCTCCAAGATAAACATGTGAAAAGTCTCCTTGGATATAATTTCTGAGAATATCTATATGTGCACTGGCATGAAAAGAAGCACCAGAGTCTACAACCCAAGATTCAGACAATCCATCTAGAGACAGAATTAAGGCATCAATATTAGCATCATCAGAAATATTTATCGGCAGTCTCTTCTCCTAAGGGGTTCTCTCTTTCTAATTTTTAAGAACCCTACAGAAATGCCTGATATGCCTCTTTTTGCCATGATATCAGCAACGATCTCCCTTGTCTTTGGAAGATATGGATTTATCCCTTAATTTGGATTGTCCATGGGTCTTTAATTTGTTCTGTGATCGGTCCCTACCCTCCATATGTAGAGTTGTCCATGATCCTTCACCGGATGATTTTCTACGAATATCTTCGTTGAGCAAACCACCTACTATATCATCGTACTTCAAATTTGATATCCTTGAGGTATTGCTTACAGATATGACTGGCTCGTTCTAGCTTTTTGATAGGAAGACAAGATCAATAATACAAGAATCTCATCATCAAAGTTGATGTCGATCGAGTTCAACTGACTGGTGATAGTAATGAACTCATTTAGATGTTCAGCAACACTTTCACTTTTGACCATCTTCAAATTAAACTTCTTCATCAAGAACACCTTGTTGGATGCTGATGGTTTCTCGTATCACTCATTAAAAATTTACCAAATTCGCATAAAATAAGTGTGAGCGAACTTTCTTTTAAACTGAAATCGATAAACATCGCAAATACTTGAATTACTTCACATAAAAAATTTCTAAATTTGCATAAAAAATTTTGAGAATTTTTTTTTAACTCGAACCGACAAACATCGCAAATATTTAAGTTACCTTGCATAAAAAATATAATAATGTTGCATAAAAAATCAGTTACTTTTTTTTTAACTCGAATCAACAAACATCGTAAATAATTGAGTTACCTCGTGTAAAAATATAATAATGCCGCATAAAAAAACTATAATTTTTTTCAACTCTAACCAAAAAACATCATAAATAATTGAGTTACCTGGCATATAAAATGTAATAACGTCACATAAAAAATAAACAAATTTTTTTAACTTTAACCGACAAACATCACAAATAATTAAGTTACCTCACATACAACGTCACATAAAAAATAAGCAAATTTTTTTTAACTTGAACTGTCAAACCTCACAAATACTTGAGTTATACCTCATATAAAAAATATAATAATGTAATATAAAATAATTTTGAATGAACTTCCTTTCTACTTTTGCAAGCACTACAACAAAGCAGTAGATTAGCGATGACCACATTCCGTCGCTACCCATGTTAGCGACGGATTAGCGACAACGAGGCGACAGTATGCTTACGTCGCGAATATTTCGACGCTAACTGGCGACGGAATAATTTCGTCGCCCGGTCCGTCGCTAATTGCAACGGACTAACGAGCGCTATATTCCATCGCCAATCCGCCGGTACTAAACGGCGACCACGGCTTGGCGACGGATTTACTTCCGTCGCTATGTCGTCGCTAGATATATATGAATAGCGACGAATGGTTCCGTCGCTAATCCGTCGCAAACACGAAAAAAAATAAAAAAAAATTTATTTGAAAATTAAATACCGAGAACTGTACAATTTATATTTCCTGTACAATTTATATTTCCTGTAAATAAAAAACAAACTACACAAAAAATTTCATATAACTAGAATCTACAACAATTAATCGTTCCACCTTAAAATTAACAAGTTTAATTATTTACAATTCAACAATTACAATTAGGAAACATAAAAAAATAGAACTTCTTCAACACAGTTCTCTAATCATCGCCAAGATTTTGTGCGTCTTCTTGTTCATTGTCTTTATCTGTCCCTTCAGCTCCACTACGTTGATTATCGCTAGCAGCCTACACAAGAAAAGAACAGTCAGTATTGATAAACAAAATATAATGAAATAAATTACACACTATATGTGATTCTATCATGTGCTCATATGTGATCTAAGGCAATAAAAAAACTCTATATGTGATTCTATCATGCTCATATGTGCTCTAAGGCAGACAAAAAGTTTTATATATATATATATATATATATATATATATATATATATATATATATATATATATATATATATATATATATATATATGTGATTCTATCATGCTCATATGTGTGCTAAGGCAGTCAAAAAATTGAATATGTGATTATAGCATGTTCATATGTGTTCTAAGGCATCTAGAAAAACTCTATATGTGATTCTACCATGCTCAGATGTGCTTTAAGGCAGGCAAAAAACTATATGTGTGATTCGATCATGCTCGTATGTGTGCTAAGGCAGTCAAAAAATTGAATATGTGATTATATGTGCTCTAAGGCAGGCAAAGCAAAAATATTTATATGTGATTCTATCATAAATGATATATAGCATGTTCATATGTGTTCTAAGGCAGTAAAAAAACTCTATATGTTATTATAGCATGCTCATATGTGTGCTAAGGCAGTCAAAAAACTGAATATGTGATTATAATATGCTCATATGTGTTCTTAGGTAGTCAAAAAACTGAATATGTGATTATAGCATGCTCATATGTGTTCTAATGCAGTCAAAAAAACTTTATATGTGATTCTATCATGCTCATATGTGTTCTTAGACAGGCAAAAAAACTTTATATGTGATTATAGCATGCTCATATATGCTCTAAGGCAATAAAAAAACTCTATATGTTATTATAGCATGCTCATATGTGCTCTAAGGCAGTCAAAAAACTGAATATGTGATTATAACATGCTCATATGTGTTCTTAGGCAGGCAAAAAGTTATATATGTGATTCGATTATGCTCATATGTGTTCTAAGGCAGACAAAAAACTGAATATGTGATTATACCTGAGAGGGACCTAGAATCGAAGATCCCCTATCCAGAACAGCGGCCTTGATCTCATTTCAGAGAAAGGGGGCGACGGTGTATTGGAAGTAGTTATTCAGTGATTCATTAACGATCTGGCGTACATTATCATCGGAAAGAATAGTCGGCTGCTTGGAGCTTATGTCGGCGCAAGAAGTCGGTGAGCCGTAACTGGAAGAACCAATAACTGGTGAAGTGTTCATATTACTCCCAAACCCGAACACGCGACCTTTTTTGGGTTCACCTGCTGCAGTCACCCATGCTGTAGGATCAAATGATGGATGCTGAGTAGCGTCATCGTCATATCGCTCTACCATCTGTTGCTCATATGCCTCCTACAAAATAATGTTTAAAGTATTCATTAATAATTAATGATAACATTATGATAACTTGCATATATATTGCAATGATTATTAATAGAATTAATACATACCGTTGTCGTTCTCGCCTTCTCTGATATGAAGACTCCTGTGGTCTTCCGTTTATGTGTTTCTACAAACACATCTTTATATGGTACACTGTCTCCTTTTTCTGCTTCCTGCGAAGTTAAATAACAAAAGATTTAGTACACAAGTTTGCAATAATACTTATAAAATTAATATTATATATTAATGAGTTACCATTTTCTTCAGGTGGCTCCCAAATGTCCTAGATCCACCTGTGTGTAGATGGGCTTCGGGCATCTTCGATCGATTTTGTGCAGCCTTTGCAGAGCGATTTCTAAATGCATCTCCCGCCCACTTATCGCACATTTCATCCAAGTAATCTCTCCTGATAGTAATAGGACCATGGCCCTTCCACAGTAATGGATCATCTACTACGTCAGATGCTTTTTTTGCTGCAGTCTTCATAGTGTGCAGCATGTCTGCAAATCGATTGACAGTCACCTTCTGTCACACCTTCCTTGCATCATTTTCTTCTAACCAGATAACATACCATATGCAGGGAAGTCACTGATTGTCCATAGAACAGCGGTCTTCATGTTGAAATTTTGTTTTTTGTGGGCATCATACGTGGTAACACTGTCATTCCATAGTACTTTTAGTTCATCAATCAATGGCCTTAGATATACATCAAGATTTTGGCCAGGTGAGGTCGGACCAGGGATCAACAGAGACAAAAAAAGATTTGGACGTTTCATACACAAGCTTGGTGGAAGGTTGTATGGAGTTACAAATACTGGCCAGCATAAGTATAGAGTTGATCTACCCCCAAATGGATTAAATCCATCTGTACATAGACTGAGTCTAACATTTCGCACTTCCATTGCGAAGTTCTGATGAGTACGATCAAAGTGCTTCCAAGTTTCAGCGTCAACAGGATGCGTGATCTTGTTTTCATCGTGTCGAACTTTATTTGCATGTCATCTCATGTGTTTAGCTGTCCTTGAAGACATATACAATCGCTGCAATCTAGGAGTGATAGGAAAGTAGCGGAGCGACTTGTATGAAACTTCCTTTGATCTCGTACTATCATTGCCTCTTGTCTTTGGCTTGAACCGAGGATGCCCACATGACGGGCATGATATGTTGTTTTCATGATCCTTGAAATACAACATGCAGTGATTTGGACAAGCATCAATCTTTTTGTAACCTATACCTAGAGCGTTGACCATAACTTTCGTACAATAGAAATTTTATGGCAATTTCTCATCTTTGGGCAACATACTCTTCACAATCATGCACAAACGGTCAAAACATGATTGACTTAAATTATACTCGGACTTCAAATTCATTAGTTGAAGAACTGCAGACAAGATAGTGTGACTCTCACAACCGTTCTAAAGTGGCTCATCAGCATCTCTAAGTAAATCATAAAATCTACTAGCTGCATCGTTTGGTGATTCTTCATCTACGGCAGTTCTTACATCACTAGAACTCATAGCAGAACCCAGTTCTGTTCTTGCGGCATCAAATATCAAATCCGTATATGGATTATCGTGCACCACATTCACCCGTGCATCAAAATCGTTTCTAAATTCTTCTCCATGAAACATCCAGTTCTGATAATCACTCACAAAACCCTTCTTATATAGGTGATGTCTAACGCTATGAGGTTCTACAAATCGATTATTCTTACAAATCTTGCAGGGACACCTAATCTGACCTGTAGGATTCACTGTACTGACACTTGCCGTTGTAAATTCAATAAAACTGTCAACACCATCCATATATTCATGCGATAACTCATTGTCCACTATCCTACGGTACATTCATTCACGGTTTGCAGTCATTCTGTCGTATGATGTTACGAATAGTATCCTAACGAATTAAAAGAAAACAATCAGAATGCTACGATGAAGAAAATATCAAATTTATCATGCAATATATTATGTCAAACAATAACAAGAATTTTGATGCATGCATTGATAACTTAATATTTTCATGTGCAAACTATTAATGACACGATACAATCATTTGAAGCATGCTTTTATTATAAAATTTCACATGGAAGTCAAAATCAAATTGAAAGTAACTACAGGCAAGCAGGGATATAATTACATCAAACATTGCAATACATCGTAATCATTCATATCAAACAAATGGCAAACATGTACCTGCAGCAAACACACTTCAATATCTAACTAACTACTACCATGCTTAGCATGGACTCCGTACTCCAAAAATAAGAACACTTCCATATTCATACATTAAAATCATGCTCAGCATGATCTCCGAACTCCAAAAAAGCAAGCCTAAATATCAACAACTAAGTGAGTGTGTGAACAATAAAGTGTTACATCTAATAAATTAAATAACATGTGATACGCTTGCATCACTTACTCACCACGGGTATTTACCCGATTTGCATTGTTTTTGTCACTTACTTACCACAGGTGGCTGAGCACGAGCTGGTTCCGTTGAAAAATCTGCACAAAAAAATGCAGTTTTAAAAAAAAGTTGCCACAAAAAAAGGAAGTTGTTCCGGCAAGGGGTCAACTCCCCTACTGTTCCGGTAGAGGGTCGACCCCCTTACGAAACATAGGGGGTTAACTGACCCCCAGCCTTTCCACCAGTCAGTCGACCCCCTGCCGGGGTCGACCTACCGGAAAGGCAGGGGGGTCGACCCCCTACCGGAAACGCAAGGGGTTAACCCCCTGCCTGTTCCGTCATGGGGTTAACCCCCTGCCTGTTCCGGCATGGGGTTAACCCCTGCAAGAAAGGCAGGGGGTCGACCCCCCATGCCGGAAACGCAAGGGTTAAACCCCTGCGTTTCCAGCACGGCAGAGGGTTAAACCCCGTACCGGAAACGCAGGGGGTTAAACCCCCTGCCGTGCCGTAAAGGCAGGGGGTTAAACCCCCTGCCGTAAAGGCATGGGGGGTCGACCCCCTGCCGTGCCAAAAACGCAGGGGTTTAACCCCTGCGTTTCCGGCATGGGGGGTTGACCCCCTTCCAGAAAGGCAGGGGGTTAAACCCCCTGCCGTGCCGGAAAGGCAGAGGGTTAAACCCCCTGCCTTTCCGGCAGGGGGTTTAACCCCTGCTGGAAACGCAGGGGTTAAACCACCTGTGTTTCCGGCAGGGGGTCGACCCCCCCTGCCGGAAACGCAGGGGGTTAAACCCCCTCCGTAAAGGCAAGGGGTCAGGGGAGGTCGACCCCCTGCCTTTACGGCAGGGGGTTTAACCCCCTGCCTTTCCGGCACAGCAGGGAGTTTAACCCCCTGCCTTTCCAGCAGGGGGTCAACCCCCCATGCCGGAAACGCAGGGGTTAAACCCCTGTGTTTCTGGCACGGCAAGGGGTTAAACCCCCTGCCTTTCCGGCAGGGGGTCGACCCCCCATGCCGGAAAGGCAGGGGGTTTAACCCCTGCTTGAAATGCGTAGGGCGGGCGAACCTGTCTCCGGCGAGGCGACGGTCGGTCGGCGGGGCGACGGCTCGGGCGGAACGCGGGGCGACAGGCGACGAAGCGGCGGGCGGCGGAGGAAGTCGTTGGGCTGCGTAGGGAGGGCGGGAGAGAGGAAACAGGAAAAGAGGGAAAAGGGTTCTGATCAGATTTACACTAAAATTAGCGACGGATTGGCGACGGAATAATTCTGTCGCTAAGCCGACGTAAATATATACAACTCCTTAGCGACGGAATATGTCTGTCGCTAACGGCGTCGCTAAGTAGCGACGGAAAAAATGTTGTCGCCCACTCTGTCGCTAACCGCAGCGTGTTGTTGCGACAAAAAAGGTTCGTCGCTACGTAGCGACGGACCATTTTCCATCGCTACATCTGTGAATATCACAAAACTTAGCGACGGCTTAGTGACGCTCGCTAAGCCGTCGCTAATTGGCGACGGAAAAATGCCGTCGCTACTATTTGTCGCTAATTGACATTTTTCTTGTAGTGAAGTCAAACTGACCTTTAAAAAAGTTTTTGAAAATAACTCGCCTCCATTTTAAAATGTGGGAAAATTCTGAGGAATGGGACTCGCCTGTCGGTACGAGGTTCAACTGTTCCTGACGCTTTTACCAAGGGTAATTGAACCAAGGATCAATCTAGTGTTTTGCTTTGCTTTGCTCAATTTGTCTAAACTGATGTTCTAATTCCTAAATGCACAAAGAATCAGGCATGTGCTATGAATTTCTGAAAATACCGGTTTGAAAACATGATATAGCGGCGGCATTTACTTAGTGTTTCGTATAGTGCAACAAGAAGTAGTTGAAAAAGATGTAGAATAATCTATCGAGGTCAGTGTATTGCCGAACATCAAACTATCCCACACAGTGAATAATATTGATGGACCAAAAATTCAATTGTCCTAAATAATAAATGATAGTAATGTTGTACAAGTGAAGAACATGTAGTTTCCCAAACTGATTAGGAATATATATAAAGACTCATGTTTTTGAAAAAAAAATTGTTTGAATCCAGGTTAGATGTCGACCCACTAGTCGATATCCAGCCCCCGTGGGCTATTTAAATCACCCACAAGAGGGTTTTCTTTTTAAAAACACCTGACTCTGACACCCTCTCGCCTCTCATCCCTCTCCTTGACTCTCTCTCTCCCCTTGTCTCTCTCTTTCTCACTCCGGTGACTCGACTCTCTCTCTCTCCCTCTACAAACCTCTCTCTCCCTCGTTGGAAAGCAAGCCAGACCACCCGGCCCTCTTTTTCCCCTGACCCCGACTCTCTCTTGTCACTCTCCCCCCACCTCTCTCTCGCACGCTGGCATACCCTCTCTCTCTCTCTCTCTCTCTCTCTCTCTCTCTCTCTCTCTCTCTCTCTCTCTCTCTCTCTCTCTCTCTCTCTCTCTCTCTGTGTGTGTGTGTGTGTGTGTGTTCAGCACCCTTCAAATGAATCAAGGATCCACAAATAAAAAGCTAAATAGACTTATACCAACACACAAATTGTGGTCTCTAATGGACCAATTACAATCTCATAAGAGAAAATACAAACAGCACCAAGGCATAAAAGCCTATTGAAAAATAAAGAGGGTTTTATAATATCACTGAAAAATACTTTACAAAAAGCATACATACAAGGGAGAGGTGAGGCGCTATTTATAGAGCCTCACCTAATGAATGGGAGGCAGTCCAACGTCAAGTTGGATTGTCTCCCAACAGTCAAAAAGTATGACAGTAAAAAAACAGAAAATTAAAAATTAAAAAGATATATAAAAGTTATATTTCAGTCCCTAGTGGACTGTTCTAAATATAAAAAGATAGAAATACCCTTGTTGGGTATTTGTATATATTTAATTTTAATACTCCCCCTCAAACTCACGTGAAATCACCGAAAGTTTATTAAGAAGATATAAAAATGTAGGCAAAGGAAGAGCTTTGGTGAAGAAGTCTGCGATCTGAAATTCGGATTGAACATTTGGCAATGTAATAGTCCCCTTCAAATATTCTTCGCGGACATAGTGACAATTCATCTCAATGTGTTTTGTTCGCTCATAAAAGGTATGATTGCCGACAATGTATATGGCACTTTTATTGTCGCAGCATAATTTTGAAGGCTCTAAAATATCAACTCCCATATCTGAAAGTAATGCTCGCATCCACACAACTTCAGTGGTTGTTGTAGCTATTGCCCTATACTCAGCTTCAGTGGAGGATAAGGATACCTTTTGTTGTTTCTTGCATCGCCAAAAAATGAGAGAATCACCTAAAAAGACACAAAAATTAGTAGTTGAATGATGGTTATTGAGATCTCCTTCCCAATTAGAATCAGTATAAGCAATAAAATTTAAAGATGAGGGAAATGATAAGAATAGCCCTTTAAAAAAAGTTTTCTAGATATATTGAACTATTCTCAACACGGCACTCATGTGAACAGATATGGGCGCATGTTGAAACTGGCTGGCATTGTGTACAGCATGCGCAATATCAAGTCTAGAAATAGAAAGATACATTAGTGATCTGATATGTTGCCTATAAGGTGTTGGATCATCTAATAGTACTCCATCTTCAGCTCTCATTTTTGCATTTATCATCTTAGGTGTGTCTGCACACTTTGTGTCAGTGATTCCCGAATCTGCAACAATATCTGCTGCAAACTTAATTTGAGATAAAATGTATCCCCTTGGCGAGTAAGTCACTTCAATGCCTATAAAATATCTCAAAAAACCAAGATCAATCATATCAAAATATTTTTTAAGCATAACTTTAATTTCTTCAATTTTCTTTTGTTCATTGCCAATGAGGATCATGTCATTAACATACAACAGAAGAATAATAAGAGAGGTACCTGTAGATCTTATAAACAAAGCAGTGTCAGTGTAACAGGATTTAAAACTAAATTTCAATATGGTATTACTAAACCAATCATACCATGCTTTAGGGGCTTGCCTAAGCCCATACAAAGCCTTTTGAAGTCAAAGAACCATACAATTTTCAATAGTCAAACCAGGAGGAGGATCCATGTAAACTTCTTTATTTAAATTTTTATTTAGGAATGCATTTTTAACATCTAATTGATAAATAGGTCATTTTCTAATGAATGTTACTGCAACTAAAGTCCTAACTGTGGTCATACGGGCTATTGGGGCAAAAGTCTCCTCATGATCTATTCTATATTTTTAGGAGTATCATTTTGCAACTAATCGTGCTTTATGTCTTTCTAGGGACCCATCACTTTTTTTCTTGATTTTAAAGGCTCATCTACACCCTATGGTCTTCTTTCCCTTGGGAAGAGGTTGAATTATCCAAGTATGAGCTTTATGCAGTATATCTAATTCTATTTTCATGACTTCTACCCACTCATCTATGTTTTTAGCTTTATTGTAATTAGATGGTTCATGATATGAATGGATAGTTAGGAGGCAAACCCTATAGTTTGAAGTAAAAGATTCATATGACACAAATCTAGTTTGAGGTCTATGAATTCTTTCAGATCTCCTTACACTAGTTTTCTCAATATTTATTGATTGATTATATCTTTCAAAGGCACATAGATGCTCCCCATTATCTCGTCTAGAATACTGTAAGAGATTTTGGGATGGTTTTCTTTCTTCACTAGTCATTGATAGGCTCAAAATTTCCAATGTCATTAACAATTTCATTATTTGATTTAGGTAATAAATCAAATAAAAAGGCATACTTGTTTTCTTGAGTTTTTCAAAATCAAATTTGTTTTCTTTTTCAAGAAAAGTAACATTTCTAAAAACATAAAGTTTGTCATTTGTTTTATCATAGCATCAATAGCCTTTTTTATTCTCGGTATATCCAAGAAAGACATATTTTGTGGCTTTGGGAGCGAATTTGTTATATTTTTCAAGAAACACAAAACATTACATTCAAATACCCTTAGTCTTTTTAAGTCGGGAGAAATTTTAAAAAGTTTTCAATTGGAGATTTGTTTTCCAAGACTTGAGAAGGCATTCTATTTATTAGGTATATTGCAGTAAGTGTAGCTTTTGCCCAAAATTATTTTGGAATATTCTTTGAGATAATAAGAGTTCTAACAGTCACAATAATGTGATAAAGTTTTATTTCAAAAATACCATTTTGTTGAGGAGTCCTTGAACAAGATCGTTGGTGTAGGATCCCATGATTTTTTAGATATGATTGAAATTCATTTGAAAGAAACTCTCCCCCTAAGTCAGAGCGGAAGACTTTAATATTTGTTTTAAATTGGTTTATAACAAGATTATGAAAATTTTTAAAACACAAAAAAACTTTTGTATTAATTTTGAAGAAAATCTAAGTATGTCTACTGAAATCATCTATGAATGTAACATAATATGAATATCCTCCCTTTGACATGATAGGAGCGGGACCCCATATATCTGAGTGAACCAATTCAAATATTTCATTAGATGAGGAAGTTCTTAATCCAAAAGGTATCATTTGCATTTTTTCAAGTATATAATCTTCGTATACAAAATCTTTATCTTTACAAAAAAAATTCAAAAATGAAAAATGAGATAGTTTGGATATACTTGATGTCCTAATCTTTTATGCCAAAAATCTAAATCCATGTCTTTGACATGATTACAAAAAGAGTTTTTGGGTATACATAAAAAGTCTATATACTAGAGATCTCTGCATCTATGGCCTTGCCCAATCAGCTTCCCTTACTGAAGATCCTACACCCAACACGCATTAGATAAGAAGAAGACTTTACACCCATTATCAGAAATTTGAGAAACTGAAAAAAGATTTAAATCTAACTTTGGAATAACCATTATGTTTGCAACAAAAAGGTTTTTTGAAGTGTCTTTAAGATTTTCTATACTTTTGACCTTTAAAGAAGTGTCATCAATGGTTGACACACATGAAAAATATGAATTGGTGCAATCAGATAGTAGAGATTCATTATATGTCATGTGAAAAGATGCTCCCAAATTCAAAATCCAAGTGGACTTACCTGGAGAAGAAGAAGAAGAAGAGATGGCAGCACCGGATGTAGGAGTCACTTTAAGGATGTGTGAAATGGCCTCCGCTATTTGATCAATTGTCAAATCATTGAAGTTGTCTTCTTTCTTGACATCTTGAGTTTCTTCACTTAGAGTGGTTACCTTCTTAAATTTGGGATAATCTGATCTTATGTGCCCTGGTTTCTTACAATGATGACAAATGATTTTGCCCTTGTATCCTCCATGATGTCTTTCTCCATTATTTTTTCTCTTAAAATGAGAGAGTTTATATGTTTTTACAACGTTTTTGGGTCTTGCCATGGCAAGAACCTCATCATTTAACTTGTGCATGCCAAGTCTTATTTTTTCTTGGCAAATTTGCGCAAGAGCATCACTTATAGAAGGAATTGAGGTCATATGAAGTAAAGAAGACCTAACTTGTTCAAATTCTAGACGGAGGTCATACAAGAAAGGGAAAAGATTTTCTCTTTCTATTTGAGTTTTTCTCATTTCAATAGTTGAACCTTCCTATTTAGGTTTTAACATGGCTAATTCATCCCAAATAGAAGATAAAACCCCATAAAAATCTCTCAAACTTTTGTCTCCTTGTTTTGCATTATGTACTTTATCTTGGAGGTAATATAGTATAGTCATGTCCTTTTGAATAAAAGAATTCTTTAAGAAGACTTATGCATCGCATGCCTTCTTGAATTTGATGATGTTGGTAGCAATCTTAAATTCCATGGTATTCATAATCCATAAAAGAATTTGAGCATTGCTTGCTTCCCAATCCTCCAACTTGTCTTGGTATTCTTATAGTCTTTTTCTTTTCTTCTTTGGACAATACTTTGACTTGATCTCCTTCTCTTCTAGTTAATTTGAGTTGGGGTTCGTTAGTAGATCCACTAGCAAATCCTCATAGCTTTTTGCCTTTGATGTGATTCTCCATTATCATCGTCATATCAAGTAGTTGTTCTTATTTAGCTTGTATGTGATGACGGAGGCAGAATCTCTTTCTCCCATAGTGAATTGCAAAGATTTGAATAGATAGATTGACTAACATGAGCGTGAAGGGCACTACCATAAGAGGATCACTAAGGAAGCCTTTTTCAAAAAAGCCTTAGCTCTGATACTATGAAATGAATCAAGGATGCACAAATAAAAAGCCAAATAGACTTATACCAACACACGAATCATGGTCGCTAATGGACCGATTACAATCTCATAAGAGAAAATACAAAACAACACCAAAGCATAAAAGCCTATTGAAAAATAAAGAGGGCTTTATAATATCATTGAAAAATGTTTTACAAAAAGCATACATACAAGGGAGAGGTGAGGCTCTATTTATAGAGGCTCACCTACTGTCTCCCAACAGTAAAAAAACAAAAAAATAAAAAGAAATACCTTGTCGAGTATTTGTATACATTTAATTTTAACAACCCCACCCTCTTACCGGAAGCAGCGGCACCACTCTGGTGCTACTCTTCCTCCCCCCCCCCCCCCTCTCTTTTCAGAAGTGACGGCACTACTCAATTGCTGCCCTCCCCTCTCTTCCTTGTTTGTCGCTGGCAGACCAAAAACACCTGTGGTGGTGGCTCTGGCTCATTAGGGAGGTAGGGTGTCGAGCACCCTCTCCTCTCCCCCCCCCCCCCTTCCTGTTGTATTTCCCTCGCTGGCAACCCAAAGCCACCAGCGGTAGTGGCTCTAGCTCGATGGAGAGAGGGTGTTGAGCACCCTCTCCTTCCTCCTCTCTGGCAAAATCGGCAGGCTGCTTCCATTTTTTTTTTTTGAAAAGGGGCAGCCGAAGGGAGATGCCTCTCCCTCCTACCCTTCTGACCGAATGGAGAACAGGCGCCTCCTACGCTTGCCTCCTTTTTCTGAAAAGATGGGTGGGGTTAGGCAACCCCCCCGTCTGCCTCTCCCCCTCTCGCTGGGTTGGCTAGGTGGAGGGACCGAGACAGCTTCACTCGACACCCACCCCTCGATTTCGCTGCCCTAGGCTATCATTGTGCTAGCTTAGGTTCAGTTTCCACCAAGGTATGCCAAATCGAAGTGCACCCTGGGGCTCAGAATGGGCTCGTTTCGGCTCAGTCGAGCCACCAAGCTGCCCTCCCTTTGGCCTACCTAATCAGGTGTCACCAGACTGAACTCGTCTAGCTTTGAGTCTGGCTTGGTTCGGCCAACCCGAATTGGGTTCAACCCCTACGACACAGACGTTGCTTAGAAAAAAGTTGCATACGAGGACAAATGATGAAATACTTCTAATTTATATATATATATATATATATATATATATATATATATATATATATATATATATATATGCTTCTAACTCAAGGACACAGTTTTGTATATTCTTGTCTATTTAAATTATGTCATTTACTTTGTCATCACGTTATAATGTGCAAAGGCTCCTACTTATGCAATTTGTTTAGTCGATGTACGATTTCGTATATCGTGCATCGCTTACGCAATTTATTTAGCCTGATGTACGATTGTGTGCACCAGGCATCGCTTATGCAATTTATTTAGCTCAATATATGGTTTCACACAGTGGGCTTTGCTTTATGTCATTTACTTTGTTGCTATGCTACAATGTGCATAGGCTTATGCTTTAATATATATGTATTCTATATACATATATATAATTGTATAAAGTATGCAGTTTTGTGTACTCCTGTCTACTTTAGATTACGCGTGCATTTAAAAACACAGTTTTGTGTATCCTCACCAAGTCTCTATTTTTAAAAGGATTTCACATGCGAGATTTCAAGATCGTATTATTTATTGTCTCAAAAAACAAAACAAATATTTGGCATTTGCGTATTCTCAACCGAGTTTTTCTCTCAAACCTGCATAACAGAAAGGCATCGACTACGTAGCCTCAGGTGGTACGTACATCTGGCCATTCTCTTTGGTATCCAAAATGATTCGGATATTCTCCAGTCTAAAGCATGAGACATTGAAATTTCTAAATAAATATTGGGGTTTCTTTCTGAGAAACCGATGTCCTTCTCATCGTAGTGGTACTATCAGGCATACACGACATGTTAATACTACGATGATTGAACTGAAGGTTTACGGTAACCTCGTAGTGTAAAAATGCATGATGATTAAAAAAAATCACATAAATGGTGATGATCGCCTTCACAGGCAAGATACTCGATTTGGTTTAAAAGACTAGAGCATGTAAAATAGGTCGTCCGTTAAAATAGAACCTGACATACCTATTTGTCTCTTTGGTTCTGTTAAAAAAGATGATAGAATGGTACAAAAACTCTGATAGACAAGTTGTTAACAACTACGCTCCTCGAGTAACAATGACTCAGTGTCTCCAGTCATCAGAGTTAGGGGAGTGGGCTACCAAAAATTATCCTAGGTGGTAGATCCCAATGACTTCTGCAGAAGTTCAGATGCATCTCCTTGAATAAATGGCCTATGAAAATTCTCTCTCGGTCATTGGTCGTCCCCTTAAGAGAGGATTCAACTAGTTGTCCAGGGTATCAAAATACATAGAATAACAAACCCCCGAGCAGTCTCAGTTGTTTCTACATTTTTTCTATGCATACCCTCAGGACAAGTAATTATCGAAACAAGATTAGCATGCTCATTTTGCTTATTCTGAACTACACATCACAAAAGAAATAATGCATATGTTAGTCTTGTTCCAAATTTTGTTATTTATGCACCTACCAGATTTTTATAAGTCTGGCATATTTTATGGGGTATAGGTGATGATTAGGTCGATACAGCAGGCGATGACGTGATGATGTCAAGATTTTACTATTTCTTTATTGTTTCGCTCCTGAAGACGTTTTATAAATTTTGTATAAGGGTTTCTTTAAAAAAAAATCATATAAACTTTAATTATTAAAAACTTCATTTTAAATCTATATGATTTCAATAATTGTATGGGGATACAAATCCGTTGGGTAAAGGAAAGTTTGCTTGTAATGTGCCCAAAGTTCGTTGACTTATTATTTTCAATATTATTTTTTCATTGAACTGACATTTTAAAACTTTAAAAAATGATTGATTGCCAAATTTTAAATTTTTCCTAAAAGATTAAAGTTCAGGATTTTGGAGTGTTACAATATAGATATTGGACATGCAGACAACGAAGAACTTCCACGAACAATTGAAGGTGTGCATCAATAGAGGATCACTAGAGAGGATATGGAACCACTTCAGCACCCCAGTTCTAGTGATCTGCATCTCAACAATGATGCACAAATGACCTCTCAGAAGCCCAAATGTTGGTATGTTGTGTGAGTTTTGTGAGCATTTGTTGGGCTTTAGAAATATTTTAGGTTTATATGCTAGTGTTTAGGGTTTACTAGGTTATCGCTGGATAGGTTCTTTTTCGCGGAAGAGCAATTGACAATCTTTGTTGTAGAGACATCTCAGTTGTATAAACAGCTACGTAAGAAAATACTTGATTATTGCGAAGAATTTTAGTGGCTATCAACAGAGTCCAACAATCAAGAGGTTACTATCGACAAAAGGTTTAATGATGTTGATCATTATCGTAAATTTTTGAAATATCATGTGATCAAGAACAACTATAAAACAAAATTCAAGAAGAGCTGCAACAACAAAATAATTATCGTACGCATGCAAAATAACTTGCATACTAAAATTGATTGCACTTATAAAATCCATTGCATAAAGGTACGGATAGCAGTGTTCTTTCAAGTGAAGAAGTATCAAAGCTAGCATACATGTGGTAGATCATTAGGAAACCTAGTAGTAGAAAATGTGTCTTTCAAGTGGATTTCACATGTTATTCACGGACGATTGCACGATAAACCGAAAATAACTCAAAAAAAAAATCATGAATGGCATAAGTCGCGAGAAAGGTGTGGAACTTAGTTACAAAAAGGCATGGCATGGACAAAAAGTAGGCAAAGTGGAGATATATTGTTCATTTGAAGACTCCTTCAGGTTGCTTCCGGCCTATTGCCATCATTTAAAGATGATTAACCGATGATCAAGGGTGGTCATTGAAACTAATACACGAAATTGATTTAATAGAATTAATAAATTGTACCACCCGGTGGTATCTCATGTGGTAAGTAGGGTCCTATGCCAAGCTGAAGGCCCAGGTTTGAATCCTCCCTCAGCTACACGGGGCCTAAGAGATATCTGGTAGGGATTTGCCTAACCCCAACTTACCTTTAATATATATATATATATATATATATATATATATATATATATATATATATATATATATATATATATTAAACAAGTCATCATAATTTGGATAAGCCTTAGTGTTATAATTTTGTGCTCACCTCATCCATTTTGCAAGCTGAAAATGGCCAGCCCATCCTGCCAATGGACTAGGCTGATCGGTCCCTTGATTGGACCAGCCCGGTCAAAGCCTGGTTTAGGCTGACCCACTGTGAAAACCTCAGCCTACAGTATATATGCCCTATATGGTAAATGAATCTAGCCACTCGTCGTTCGGCTTGGTTCAGCTAGTCCAAAGCTCGTTTGTGTTTAGTTCATTTAGCTAATGAGCCGATCAAGAGCTGGTTCGACATACCTTATTGAGACAAGTACGAACATTGCATGTTCATTTAGGCTCTTCATCTTAACAAGTCATTTAAGAGTTGTTTGGCTCATCTCAATACATTTTATAAATATTAAAAAAGATTTTTGTTGTTTTTTTAATTTAAAAATTAAATAATGATGGCATTTATGTAATATTTTAATTTTGTATTTAAAATTTATTTGAAATGATGGAAGAAAGACCATCACCAGCCTTGAGTAATAAAATACATTTTCATAATTACCGTTATAACCTCAATTAAATATTTTATTATGATTTTTTCATATATTGTGTCACACATTTTATATATAAATTTGAAACTTCAATTACTCTTTTTTATATACCTTTCTTGCTTCAGTCAAAAACCCTGTGATGAGCAACTGACAAAATATCACGATGAATATTTGAAAAAAAAATGAATTTATTTAAAAAAAATAATAATATTTTTATGTAATAACATAAACAAACAAAATGGTTTTGAAAGTTTGGGTCTTACATAGTGATTGTTTCTTCGGGGCCACCGGACTCGTGATTGGTGATCTTGCTAAGATAAGCTCACGTACTCCCACGAATTGAACAGTACTTGTGATTTCGCCTCAAGCTCGTATAATCTCATGAGCACGTGGGATTCCCTAGTTTTCCAGATGACTTTCGACGTAAAATCAGAGACCAAGTGGAGCCCCTAGCTTCGACTCGTGGTTTAAACTTAACTAGTACCACGAGTCAAACAACCAGTAAGGAGTGTGGAACCGTCGTGGGGTTTCACACCTACCGACCTAAAAATTGAGAAGAAAAGGATTAGGCATTCTCTTATGATGAAAATGCCACGATTTTAAGCTGAAACCGAAGCAGACAAACAAAACCACGTGGCATTCATCCAAAATGTAAACAAACGGCCACGATGTCGGCATGAGCAAAAACGCTCATGTTCCGAATGACCTGATCTGCTTTCACTACGGACAGCAACGAGTTCAAAAAACAGGAAGAGAAAAAAAAAAACGAAATATTTGACAAAGACGATTTTTTTTTCACCAAACGCAAACAAAACCAGAAGAGGAGGAGAACAAAAGATGATGAAGAAGCGAAGCACTCACCCGAAGTAGTTCAGCCATCTACGAATGACGCGGCCATCTCCCGACGGAGGCTGATTTCAAGAGAGAGCCACCGCGATGGCCGTCGCCTTCCACTTCCTCCTCCTCCTCCTCTTTGTGACGGCGATAATCGTCGTGGTGGACGGGAGCTCCCTCCAGTCGGACAGGGACGTTCTGCTCGACCTCAAGAGGTTCCTCCGCCTGAATAACACTGTGAACCGCGGGAAGTACGAGGCGTGGGAGGAGGATGACGTGTCGCCCTGCCATTGGCCGGGAGTCACGTGCTCAGGGGAACGTGTTACCGGGATCGACCTCTCCTCCTCCACCTCGCGGGGCGAGCTCTACCCGCGCTTCTCCTCGCTCACTGCCCTCGCCTCCCTCGACCTCTCCGGCAACGCCCTGAGCGGCCGGATTCCGGCCGATCTCGGCCGGTGCGCTGCCCTCCTCTACCTGAACCTCTCCTACAACATCCTCGAAGGGGAGCTCGACGTCTCCGGGCTGGCGAACCTCGAGACGCTCGACGTCACGGTGAACCGGCTCAGCGGGTGGATCAAGTCGAGCTTCCCGCCGAGATGTGGCAGCCTCGTGACCGTCGACCTCTCGTCCAACCGCTTCTCAGGCGATTTACTCGGCTGCTTCGACGTGTGCGCCGAGCTCCGATCCCTCAACCTCAACTCGAACAGGTTCACCGGGCAACTGTGGCAGGGGTTCGGACGGCTCACGGAGTTCTCCGTCGCGGACAACAACGTTTCCGGTGAGTTATCGCCGGATATATTCTCCGGCGGGTGTGAGCTAGCTACGTTGGATCTTTCGGAGAACGCGATCGGGGGGACGATCCCGCCGGAGATCGCGAGGTGCCGTGGCTTGGAACTTGTGAACCTGTGGGGCAACAAACTCTCTGGGAGGATCCCGACGGAGATCGGAACTCTGGGGGAGCTCAAGGTGCTCATCCTGGGCAATAACAGCTTCCTCCCCGAGATCCCTTCAACCCTGGCAAACTGTTCCAAATTGATGTTCCTCGACCTCAGCAGGAACAGTTTCACCGGAGACATCCAGAAGACGATCGGCCAGTTCCGGCAGATCCGGTCGCTAGTCCTCCATGGGAACCTCTACACGGGAGGGATAGTCTCGTCGGGCATTCTGAAGATCCCGAACCTCACTTACCTCGACCTTAGCTTCAACCGATTCTCTCGCAATCTTCCGGTCGAGCTCACTCGAGTCTCCAGCTTGAAGTTCCTCATCCTTGCAAACAACTCCTTCTCCGGCAGCATCCCGCCCGAATTCGGCAACCTCACGGGGCTCCAAGCGCTCGACGTCTCCTACAACCAGCTCACCGGAGGTATCCCGACGGCGATCGGGAAATTGGCATCACTCCTCTGGCTAATGCTTGCGGAGAATTCTCTCACGGGGGAGATACCTCCCGAGATCGGTAATTGCAGCAGCCTGCTGTGGTTGAACCTCGCCGATAATATGCTTACCGGGAGGCTCCCGAGCGAGATATTCAAGGCCGGGAGCAACGTCGACCAGACATTCACCTTTAACAGGAGGAAACTTATGGGGCCCGTCGGCTCCGGTGAGTGTCTGGTGATGAAGCGGTGGATTCCGGCGACGTATCCACCGTTCACCTTCGACTACAGTCTCCTTACTCGGAGGAGTTGCGGGGGGATCTGGGACAACCTTCTCAAAGGCCAGGCCTTCTTCCCGATCTGCGTGAGAAACGGCACCAAAGTCACCAGAAAAATGACTATGTCCGGCTACCTCCAGCTCACCGGCAACGAACTCTCCGGTGAGATCCCCGCGTCGCTCGGCGAGATGACGAATCTCAGCTTCATCAATCTCGGCTACAACAGGTTCTCCGGCAGCCTCCCGCGTGAGATCGGCCGGATCCCGCTCACGGTCCTCAATGTCACGTACAACAACATCTCCGGCCTGATCCCGGACGAGTTAGGCGACCTCATGTGCCTGGGGAGTCTGGACCTCTCCACTAACAACTTCTCCGGGGAGTTTCCAGCAGCCTCGCTGTCCCGCCTCAACGAGCTCACCAAGCTGAACGTCTCGTTCAACCCGCTGCTCAACGGCACGATCACGACGGCGGGACAGCTCGGCACCTTCGACGACGACTCTTTCCTCGGCGACCCGCTTCTCTGCGTCATCTCCCTCCGGAACTCCTCCGCTTGCCTGTCCACCGTCCGCCTCCCCGTTGCCCCGCGGCCATTTCTCCGCCGGAGGCCGCCAAGGCCACCCGGGGCGTCCATTGCCGGTTTCGTCTTCCCGGCTCTTGCCCTGGGCCTGGTCCTCTGCGCGATCTTCTCCTTCATCTTCTGTCACGTGGCAGATTCCCGCGACGCCTCATTGGCCGAGATATCACTCGTTGGCTCGAAGAAGGAGGTGCACGATTCCAGGGGCTGCTCAGTGCCGACGGAGTACTCCGATTCGGTGAAGGTCTTCCGGCTAGACAAGACGGCGTTCACTTACTCGGACATGCTAACGGCGACGGAGAACTTCTCCGAGCGGAGGATCGTCGGAAGCGGGGGGTTCGGGATCGTGTACAGGGGAACGCTCCCGGACGGGAGGGAGGTGGCGGTGAAGAAGCTGCAGAGGGAGGGCGCGGAGGCGGAGAGGGAGTTCCGGGCTGAGATGGACGCGCTGAGCGGCGGAGGCATGGGGTGGTGCCACCCAAACATGGTAGCGCTCTACGGCTGGTGCCTCTACGGCACGGAGAAGCTCCTCGTCTACGAGTTCATACCGGGGGGAAGCCTGGAGGAGGCGGTGGCGGAGGGGCGGCTCGGAGGGTGGCGCCGACGGGTGACGGTGGCGGAGGGGGTGGCGAGGGCGCTCGTCTACCTCCACCACGAGTGCTACCCGGCGGTGTTGCACCGCGACGTCAAGGCGAGCAACGTGCTGCTGGACGCTGCCGGATGCGCTCGGGTCACGGACTTCGGGCTGGCCCGGGTGGTGGGGCCCGGAGACAGCCACGTCAGCACAGCGATAGCGGGGACGGCCGGTTACGTGGCGCCAGAGTACGGGCAGATCTGGCGGGCCACCACCAGGGGCGACGTGTACAGCTACGGCGTCGTGCTGATGGAGCTGGTGACGGGGCGTAGGGCGGTTGGTGGAGTCGAGGAAGGGGTCTGCCTTGTGGAGTGGGTGAGGGGATCGTTGGTGGCGGGTCCCCTGGGGCTGAGGCGGGCTTTGGACCCCGCCCTGAAGGACGAGGGACTCGATCGGATGGTCAGGACCCTCGAGTTGGCGCTTAGGTGTACGGAGGAGATCCCGCAGAGGAGGCCGGGTATGAGGGAGGTGCTGTCCACGCTGGTGGATATCCGGGTATGAGGGAAGTGCTGACGTAGGTTCACAGGCAGCACCTAGCGTTGTACGCTAACCAAATTTACTAAAATACATGATGATCAAGATCAAGGTCGAGAGTGACTTAATTTGGATGATTTCTTTGCCTTGGCACGTCTCGGAATCTTTGAACAAGATATGGAGTGTAAAATTGAAATTAGTCAGAGTTGACGGGTTGACGGGTCGGGTTGGCGGGTCAGGATGGCAGACGGGTTGGCGGGTTGGCATACCCCTAACACGAACCCGACCCGTTTAATAAACGGGTTAGGCAGGTCGACCCGTTTATTAAGCGGGTTCATTTTTTCCAAACCGGAACCTGCCTAAGAGGCGGGTTGGCGGCGGGTCAGGGGTTGGCGGGTCGTGTCAGGTTTTGCCACCCCTAGGTGGTACGATGGGATCCCACAGCTTTGAACATTTCCTTGTGGTGGAATTGAAAGCGGTCTCTTCATGTGGTATAGGGGTGCTATCAGTGTGTACCCAACACTCAAAACCACTGAAGCCACGTCGGCCACCTGACGTTCTCATGGGTTTTAGTTTTTTTCCTGACCCAAAGTTCACGCTCATATTCCATGGTCAAAAAAGAAGTGTGAATGTTTAGCGTAGAAATGTGACACTAATGAAAAGAAAGATACCAACTTTGAACCACCGAGGTGGGTATCTCATGTGGTAAGTGGGGTCCTGTGCCTACCTTAGTTTGCCTTTAAAAAAAAAATGATACCAACTTTGAGCTGTAGTGTTAAGACATCTCACACAAGCTTCTTCTTCTTTTTAATATAGCTTTATAATTTTATCCTAGACTTTTTTTAAGATCAAACTATAAAAGTCACGTAGACTCTTTTGAATAAAATTACAAGACTTTTTATAGAACATTTTTGTTTCCTTCATTTAAAGAGGGTCATTCGCCCTTTGTTATGTATCTCAGAATTTAATAATACGGTTTCGGTGCGATCGTGACCACATAAATCTTTGTTCATCATGTGGTTTGATTTCAGCTTTTTTTGCTTTTTTTTTGTTTATTTGTTTGTCAATTCGTTGGTTGTGTGCCTATCATTTTCCAACAACCGGTATCTAAGCTTAATGGTGGTTCGAGTGGGAGCGATGGAAGACAAAATGTTGAGAATTGAGAAGTAACCAGGACTATGAAAATGTGGATTGAAGATTACTTTTACCAGAAAGATCTCTATCAGTCGCTCACAGGAAAAGCCAAAAAACCGAGACATCCTAGATCAAAAAGCCCTTGGAATGATCTCTCTCTCTCCTTGAGGCATTTGTTGCTTTTAATATTAAAAAAATGATCGTATTGTATAACCAAAATAACATGTTTTTTGACAAGCCTTAAAAAAATTTAAATTCGTCTGCCATCCAAAATCGCAAATACTATTGTTTTTATGACCTTTTTAACCCTCACACGTATCATTTTTTGTGCAAATTTTCTATATATGGCATGTTTTCAGGTTCGGGTTTAAAAAAATATAGTATTTTATGCGAAGTAACTTAGGTATTCGCGTAGTTTGTCGGTTCGAGTTTGAAAGAAATTTTGTATGTTTTTTATGTGTTTTTCTAAAAAGTTTAATGCGATGTAACTCAAATATTTGTGAGGCTTTGATGTTTGAGTTTAAAAGAAAGTTCATAGTTTTTTTATGTGATATTATTACATTTTTTATATGAAGTAATTTTAGGTGTTTACGCAGTTTGTCAGTTTGAGTTTAAAACAAATTTCGTAGATTTTTTATGAAAATTTAAGATTTTTTTATGTGAATTTAAGAATTTTTTATATAAAATAATACAGGTATTTGTGATATTTGGATGCTTGACTTTTAAAGTTCATCAAACAGATCTAGATTAAGTATTTTCATAAGAATCTTCAATGCCCAAGGTAGGCGTGCACAAGGAGATAAGGTTGATCGGTCGTCCTCCTCTCTTTAATGCCCTAACCAAAATTAGGGTTGAGTCTCTTTAGACTTTGCAATTTTATTTATGAAATATTTTATAATATGTAAAGCTTTTATTCAGCCTCTTTTGGCTTATAAAAGTGAGCTCTCATTGTTAGCATAATTAAGACAATAAATTGAAATGATTGGAATGTTCATCGCTCTCTCAAGTTGGACATCAGCTGTATGCAAGTTTGTGAAGAGAATGAAGGAGAAGCTACTGTGTGTTGGATTGAAGGACAGTAGTCAAATACTAGTAGTGATGCCCTTGTGAGGTATTGATGCCACCTTTGAACTTGCATCGATAAGTTTAGGGAAAGTTGAGCTTATATTGTCATGTGACTCTTCTCATACACAGTCTGATTTCCACAGTGTGTTAGAGTAGATACTTCAATTTTTAGAGCAAGTTGGTTTAAACTTTGTTGATGGTTTGTGGCAAAAAAAAAAAAAGTTAACAAAAAAGCACCAACACATTACAGTTAAGTGTTGGTTTGAGCATTCAGTTTTATTACAGCTATTCTCAAACCAGTCCTTTACCTGAAATGTATTGGTGTTTTTTGATTAACTTTTTTCTTTCGCTGCAGACCATCTATACAGTTCAAAGCAACTGGCTCTGAAAATTTGAAGAGTATCTGATGCTAAAGCATTGTGAAAATCAAACTTTGTATGAGAAGAGTCATAGGACTATGCAAGCTTAACTTCTCATAAACTTATCAATGCAAGTTCAAAAGAGGCAGCATCACCTCACTGGGTCATTAGAATGAATGATTATTTGAGCATGTTCATTTGTTAATGAATAAAATCAGTTTGATTCATCGTAAATTTGAGTCATTGACAAATTAATGGAATGAATGATTACATGAGCAGGTTTGTTTATTAATGAATGGAATCAATTTGATTTACTATCATTTTTGTATTCATTATAAATTTGATTAACTGTTAATTCGATCCATTTGTAAATTGGATTCATTGTCATTTTTTATTCGCATAAACTATTAAAAGGTAAAAATTGCAAACCTATGAAGTCTGCATAAACTGCGCAAATATATAATTTACTTTGCGAATAAAATTTATGAAATTTGCATAAAAAATATGTGAACTTACATAAAACAATAGTGAACTTTTTTTTAAATGCAAACCTAAAAACTTTACAAATACTTGAGTTACTTCATATAAAAAATTTACTAAAATTACATAAACAATCTATGAAATTTCTTTTAAACTCGAACCTCAAAACATAAAAAATACTTGAGTTATTTTGCATAAAAAATTTACTAAATTCGCATAATAAATCTGTGAACTTTCTTTTAAACTCGAACATTGAAACATCGCAAATACTTGAGTTACTTGGCATAAAAAATTTACTAAATTTTCATAATAAATCTACTAACTTTCTTTTAAACTTAAACTTTCAAACTATGCAAATACCTGAGTTACTTCACATAAAAATTTTAAAAATATGCATACACAAATATGGTTTAGCCTGATGTGAGGTTTAGGTATTATTTATTATAAATGCTAAAATTGACTACATTGATTTTTTAGAATACCTCTATTGATTTTCAAATGTGTATGTGTTGACTTTTTTAAAAAACTGGAATACTTGATAAAATGTGATATTTCATGCAAGCATGATGTAATGTGTGCAGGTGATAGTTCTACTTTTATATAATGTTGAAATGTCGCATGATATAATTGATGTATGCATGTAATGATTGTTACGCTCAATGATAGAGTTGTGGTTCCCGACACCATGCTAGCTATGCTAATATATTGAAATGCCAAATAATTGTGTTGAATAATGTGCAAGCATAAAATGTTATGGCTCTTGGGCGAGTGTGTGGTTCAAGGAACTTTGAGGGTGCCATTGGGCACATTTGTGTGTGTGGCATATGAATTACGGATGTTGTATTGTAAGGCATCAAGGCATGCTTGTATAATTAGTGGTGGGTCAATGCAAACCCATGGCATGCTAAAAAGGCACTATATGTTGGCTCCGCCTTCACCGGTGTCGTGCTCGTATATACAAAATAATATTGAATAGGTTAGGTACATATGACTGTAGTAATTACTTTGAATGGGTACTTGGGTTGAACCTTTAAATTGCCTACTGGTATGAGGCACATAAAATAATTAGTCTCGTTAAAAAGATAACCCATATACTCATTCACAGTGGACCTACTATGAAGAAGGTAGGTGGTACGGCCTTGAGTGACATGTGTTATATTTTTTGGAGCAAGGCATCTCTGGGGTCTCCAGTCACTCGTAGGTTATGAAAACTAGAGCTATTGACATGTCCTAAGTGATAGATCTTCAACTTCTACAGTAAGTCTAGGATGCATCTGAATCAGTGGTTAGTGGCCTTTGAAGAGTTCTCTTGGTCATGATATCATTCTCTATGAAACAACTTTAGCTAGTCATTCGTGTTATTAAATTACATGGCATCTCGGTCTGAAATAGTTAGTGGTTATGTGGATACCCATAGAGAATATAATTATCGAAACAAAGACCTTATTCACACAGATTGCATTGAAAATATGTTTGTTAACTCAAATGAATAAAGCTTGATAATGAACATGTTTTTGAATGATGAACATCCATGAGCTTTGCATGAGTCATATGCAAAAATATGTTTTAATGAGATAGCAAGTTTTATTGCTTTCAAAAATTAAAAACTTCATATTTATCCTGCGGAGTAGCTTTATGAAGATAATATAATATCAATATGTGTGAATATACATTTAATGTTATATGATTACATGTGACTCGGTGTTGACCTACCAGACTTTTACAAGTCTAATCCATTTTATGGGCATACAGGTGAATACAAGTAAAAAACGATTATGAGTAAAACAGTGGATGACAGCATGTGGTAACAACATCGAAATCCAGAGCTTCTAAAAGATTCGGGCTAAACTTAAGATTTTGTTTATAATATTTTCAATCCTAAGTATCAAACTCTATTCATTTTATGGAATGATTTTTTTGAATGGTTTTAAACTCACTGACCTTACGCTGTTGATTTACATACATAACCCGCCTGAGGTTTTAAACCCAAGTTACAAAGGCTTTCATTGATGATTTTTAAAAAAAAAAATAAGTTTTTACTTGTTTTCAAGAGGTTAAAATTTTTGAGACGTCACAATATATACAAGGAGAGATGCTAGAGTGCTCGGAGAGTACCTATTCTCACGTACTAAAAATCATGGTTGTAAGTTGTATCTTCTCAATTAAACTCAATGGATGTACTGAGCTTGATAGGAATCATATTTTGGATCATGTTTTTTGACAGAAAAATAGGATTTTTTAAGTCATAAAATTTTGATACATCATGAGTCATTGATTTTTTAAAAGTCTTTAAAAAACATGTATCCAAAACTTGTTTTCTACTAAATAATGCTTATAGATCATATTTATTTAGGGTCTGATAAGCAAAAGAAGAATAAAAAATTTAAAAATCTAAAGTTTTTATTAAGTGAGTGTAGGTACTATCATTACCATATATATATATATATATATATGGCCATTGGTTTAAGTTGATTTGTTGAAAGCGACGTCATTAATTTTATGTTTTTTCTCTTGCTAACGTCCAATCTTATCACAATCCTCAATTACATTTTGCCAATGGCAAATGACTCAAGACAGCATATCAAATAGATCATTTGACAAGGACCAGCTTGGGCTTGGACAAGCTATTTAAGCTTGCTTTAAGCTCAATTGTGGGAGCCGCTGTTGGAAGCGGTGATGAAATGGGTGGATTTTGGCAATAACATCCTCATTTTTGAAATCCAAATACTTATAACACTGTCTCCTCTCCCAACTCCCAACGCCCCTCGCCCCTCCCAAAACGGTGACCCCAATCAACGAAGACCCTTGGGATTTAATGAATCCCCGTCACTCCTCCCAACTACCGCTACCAAAGTGAGGTCTGACTTCTGACTCGGATGTGGAGCGAGCACACCAGATTGTGAGATGAGTGGTGGCAGATTAATAAATTTGAAAGCAGGGCGGGCTCATTAGACGCTGACTGCTCTCCCACTTCTTTCAAGTTTTGGTCTTTTGTAAATGAGTATCTCTTGTTGGCTTCCCATATGATTAAGGTGTTTTAGAGAGAGAGAGAGAGAGAGAGAGAGAGAGAGAGAGATCCGTCCCCCTTAAAAAGAGTAAACAGTAGGTCCGTCCCCCTTCGAGGCTCCTTCCCGCTCTTTCCACCTCGCGAAGCAACGTTCCTTGACGACCACCACATGAAAGAGAAGTCCACAACATGAAAGAGACGTGTTCTCTATCTCTTTTTCCTTTCCCTCCCACTACTTCTCGTTTCCTTTATTCTCACCTACCTTTTGAACCTGCAGGAAAACGAGTAGTTAACCACCTCTCTCTCTCTCTCTCTCTCTCTCTCTCTCTGCGTTGAGTTAGCCAAGTTTTGTAATTAGAAGTTTGTTTTGTGCTTTCTTTGGGAGCTTCTTCCTCTTCAGCAATGGAACTGAAGGCTTTAATGACATCTCCTAATTCGTCAACCATTTACCGCTCAAGGATCTTGCCCCCCAATTCCCGGCTTGCTTTTGGATCGGCTCACCAGCCAGGGGTCTGCCTTCTGCGTTCTGTTTCTGTAGAGAAGAGCATTCGATCCGTTGAGGCTTATGCTATCTCTTCAAACAGGTAAAGAGAAGAAGAAACACTCGAATTCTTTTGACCAATGTGAAATATGCCATCGTCACCATTTCAAGGAAAATTTTGGTTTTTTTCTTTTTGCCTTTTAGGATGGCGGTATTTTTTTGTACGTGTCAACGGAATTTGAAATGGACGTCCTCTGTTTTAGAGTTCTTTTCACCTAAAAAGATGAACTTTCATTTCTTCAAATGCATACTTAACAAAAATAGTAATATTGTAATAAAATAAATAATAACCTGGACTTTTTAATAATAATTCCATTGAACATTATTGTTGTTGTAATCTTGGTTCTTATGGTTGGATTTTTGGACTTTTTTTCCTCTAGTTGTGGATTTTCCTTATATTTCTGCGTGAAATTTTTAAGTGGGTGTCGTGCTTTCCGTCTGAAAGTCGAAATTTATCCCGTATTGATCCTTCGGGTCCTTTATCTTTTGGGAATGTTAGTTTATTTTATGATGCTTTTATATGATGCCAATTGGATTTCTTTTGTTTAAACTATTCTTTTTCACAGATGGAATTTCTGAATTTCCAAGTTGCTGCGGCTGGAATTATTAACATGCACACACTGATGTTGTGTATGTGTACTTTGTTTTCTAAAGATTCAGACAGATTCTAACTAATTTATCTTAATTAAGGTGTTTGCAGAGAGTTTGCCTTATTTGGTTGTTTATAATTGCTTTTGTTATCGAGTAGTCACATATTATTACTATGTTTGATAGTGGAGGTTGGGTACTAATATTAGTCTTTGCTTTGCTTCACCCACCTTAATAAATGTAGTGTGGAGAAGAAAAAAAGGGTGGATCAGAGTCACAGCCTGACTCTCGAGAGCATTCGTCATTCTTTAATCAGACAAGAAGATAGCATAATTTTCAGCCTTCTTGAAAGAGCTCAGTATTGTTACAATACTGACACTTATGATCATGATGCGTTCTCCGTGGATGGGTTCCAGGGTTCTCTGGTTGAGTTAATGCTCAGGGAGACTGAGAAACTTCATGCGCAGGTACTATTTGACCTTACTATATAAGATGATCCGTTGACTATTGTTGTGTCATCCTTCTCTTTAATCATTAGAATCAGCTTTCTGTTGTTTATTCAGGTTGGGAGATACAAAAGCCCAGATGAGCACCCCTTCTTTCCTGATGATTTACCTGAGCCCCTGTTGCCCCCCATGCAGTATCCTCGGGTAAAACTGCTAGGTTTTGGGGAATCTCAAGAATTCTCATATCATACAAATCTACTTCTTACTAAGTTTCTTTAAAATCGGAGTATAGCAGTGAATAAATTTTCTTCTCAAATTGCATTGTGGCATTAATTCAACTTGAAAAGTTGGTTCCCTCAGGTGGTTAGTTTGGAAATCAAATTTCTCTGTTACCTGGATTTTAACTATTTCTGCTCATTTTTAATTTTTAAATTTTTTTTAATCCATGATAACCCCAAATTTTTTTATAAGACAGACCTAAGTTAATTATCCAGGATGCCAGTGTGAGTATCTCCTTTCCATTGATTATCATGCCCCAAGTTTTCTGCTGATATCACAGATATCAATGATGTTCAAAAACTTGTCATGGTCAATCAAGTCATTGGTTAACAATAATTTTCAATTGCCATTGATACAAAAGTTTCTAAATCATTATATTATTTTAACAAGGATAATTAATATACTGTTCTTATTTTTGAAGAATAATCACCTAAAGGATACAACTCAAAGCAAGAGTGTCTCAATATCCAGATGTTGGCTTGTATGGACGCTGCTTTGCCAAATTTGTGTAAAAGCAATAGCATTGCACTCCTTTTATTCACTTTTTGGGATTAAAGGACATTGAAGTTAACAGAGCATCATACTAAAATGCGTTTGTGAAATTATGTTGTGCATCGGATTGCACATAACCATTTATATTATACATAAACCATTTTTTTTATTTGGCTTTATTACTATCATAAATGCTCTTCTTTTGGTGACAGTAGATCCCGTGCAGTGTCTTGCTATGGACTGGATTTTGACATTGACAAATTTCACCAGCCACAGTTTTCTTTGATATTTTCTGAAACTGTGGTGTTCCACTTGCATTTTTTATGTTATAATAGATGATAATTTTTGGTAGATCAGGCTATCAAACATGTCGCTGATGCTTTTTGAATGAGTTATTGATTTATTTATGGTTTATCATCAGGTTTTGCACCCTATTGCTGATAAAATTAATATCAATCCTAGGATATGGGATATGTATTTCAAGGATCTTCTTCCAAGATTGGTTGAAGATGGAGATGATGGTAATTGTGGATCAAGTGCAGTGTGTGACACCATGTGCCTGCAGGTAAATGCATTTCTATTTCTTTTGGAGATCTTATAAATACAAACAGACAATGTGGTAAAACAGTGAATGTTTGAAGTGTAATTTGTGTCCAACTAACCTAGTTGGGCAGAGAGTTGTTAAAGTTTGCAACCAAACTTGTGTTGATCTTAATGTTGACTCAGTGCTACTGAGTATGATTTGCATGAACTCCAGGGACTTGGAACTAGTATTCAGGTCAATTATGTCAAGTTCAAGCCTGGATCATCAGTTCTAAGATATTATACCAGCATATCCTATGCACAACAACAACAACTACGCCTTCATCCCAAAACAATTGGGGTCAGCGATATGAACCAAAAAAGAAATTCATTTTGGGTCTTCCACATGAATCCTTTTCCTCCAATCATTTCTATCCAACGCCATGTCCTCGGTGAGGTTCAAAGCATTCATATCCTTTCCTATCATCTCCATCCAAGTCTTCCTAGGCCTACCCCGACCTCTTTTAACTAATATATTTTCCCATTTCTCCAACCTTCTAACTGGAGCATCATTAGGCCTTCGCCGAATATGTCCAAACCACCGTAAACGATTCTCTCGCATCTTATTTTCAATGGGTGCAACACCTACCTTCTTACGTATCTCTTCGTTCCGAATCTTATCTTTTATTGTATTTCCACACATCCATCTAAGCATCCGCATCTCAGCTACACTCATTTTTTGAATATGATGTCTCTTGGCAGCCCAACATTCCGTACCATATAGTAAAGCGGGTCTAATAGTCGTCCTATAAAACTTTCCCTTCAACCGCAATGGCATTCTACGATCGCACAGCACTCCAGTAGCACTTTTCCATTTCATCCACCCAACCTTTATCCTATGATTTACATCTCCATCAATTTCTCCATACTTTTGAATGATGGATCCCAAATATTTGAAATAATCATTCACCGGTATATCTTGCTCACCAAGCTTCACTACACTCCCATCACTACTTCGTTGCTTACTAAACCGACATTCCATATATTCAGTCTTACTCTTACTCAACTTAAAACCTCTAGCTTCCAATGTCTGTCTCCATAATTCTAACTTAGCATTAACCCCAGCTCTAGACTCATCAATCAAAACAATATCATCAGCAAACAACATACACCACGGTACATTTTCTTGAATTGATCTCGTAAGCTCATCCATCACTATCGCAAATAGGAAAGGGCTTAAAGCAGATCCTTGATGTAACCCAACCGTTATCGGAAAATTGGTTGTCACCCCTCCACAAGTGCGGACATTGGTTACTACTCCTTCATACATATCTTTAATTATACTAATGTACTTGAGAGAAACACCTTTCTTCATCATTGTCCACCAGAGAACGTCCCTAGGTACTCTATCGTATGCCTTCTCTAAATCAATAAAAACCATATGCAAATCTTTGTTCCTCTCTCTAT
Source organism: Nuphar pumila (assembly GCF_984573655.1). Classification (NCBI taxonomy): domain Eukaryota; kingdom Viridiplantae; phylum Streptophyta; class Magnoliopsida; order Nymphaeales; family Nymphaeaceae; genus Nuphar; species Nuphar pumila. The sequence continues at coordinate 54,759,263 of NC_143253.1, read as the reverse complement.
ATCTTTCAATAAGTTGTCTAAGAAGATGTATAGCTTCCATAGTTGATCTTCCAGGCATAAAACCAAATTGATTCTCCGATATCATGACAACCTTCCTCAACCTAGACTCAATCACCCTCTCCCAAAGTTTCATAGTATGACTCATGAGTTTTATACCACGATAGTTTGTGCAATCTTGTATATCACCCTTATTCTTATATAAAGGCACCAAAGTACTCTTCCTCCACCCATTAGGCATCTTATTTGTTCGCCAAATCAAGTTAAAAAGATTTGTCAACCATTCTAAACCTTTCTCTCCCAAGCATTTCCAAGCCTCGATAGGTATACCATCTGGGCCAACTGCCCTTCTTGATTTCATTTTCTTCAAAGCCTCTGCAATTTCTTTCTTTTGAATCTTGCGCATGAAGTCACGATTTATCTCATGAAAAGGAATGGAGAAGTCTCCAAGATCTTGAGCATGACTATCATTAAATAGCTTATCAAAATAATCTTTCCATCTCTCCTTAATCTCCTCATCTTTGACTAAAACCCTTTGCGTTTCATCTTTGATACATCTAACCATACCCAAATCCTTCGATTTCCTATCTCTCATCTTTGCAAGCCTATAAATATCCTTCTCGCCTTCTTTGGTATCCAACTTGTCATAAACCTCCTTATATATCTTAGCCCTCACGTTTCGAACAACTTTTTTAGCTTCCTTCTTTGCTATCATATACTTCTCCAAATTCTCATTATCACGACTCTTACTTAGATTTCTATAACACTCTCTTTTAACCTTAATAGCTAATTTGACATCCTCGTTCCACCATGATGTATCCTTACCTAGTGGTGCACCGCCTTTAGACTCACCCAATACCTCCTTAGCTACTTTTCTCATACCACCCGCTATCTTATTCCACATTGATTCTGAATCCTCCTCGAGACACCAATCAATTTCCTTAACTACCTGCTCTACAAACATTCCTTGTTTAGCTCCTTTCAGTGCCCACCACTTAATTCTAGGATTTATCCTATGTCTATCCCTTTTGCGGCATTGTCTAATTCTAAGATCTAAAATTAAGACTCTATGTTGTGTAGCTACACTTTCTCCTGGTATAACCTTACAATCGATGCAACAACCCCTATCTCTCTTTCTAAGTAGGAAAAAATCTATCTGACTCGTATTAACCCCACTTTTAAATGTTACTAGGTGAGACTCCCTCTTCCTAAACCAAGTGTTTGCTAAGATCATATCATAGGACAAACAAAAATCTAAAATCCTTTCTCCACTTTCATTTCTTTCTCCTATACCATAGCCTCCATGGATATTCTCAAATTCATCCCTACTAATGCCTACATGTCCATTAAGGTCACCGCCGATGAAAAACTTTTCTCCATAAGATGTCTCTTGTACTACTCCATCTAAATCTTCCCAAAATTGATGCTTAATGGAATCATCTAAACCTACTTGAGGTGCATAAACACTAATAATATTAATAATATCCGTACCTAATACTAATTTAATAAGTAAAATTCTATCACCCTTCCTACGGACCTCAACTACATTATCTATAAACTGACGACTCATAGCAATCCCTACTCCATTCCTATTCCTATTTATTCCTGTATACCAAATCTTATATCCCCAAGGTTCTATCACTTTAGCTTTCTCACCTACCCATTTGGTCTCTTGAAGACATAAAATATCAATCTTTCTCCTACACATAACATCTACTAACTCTACCAACTTACCAGTTAAAGACCCTATGTTCCAAGTGGCTAACCTAATTTTATGGTCTTGGACTAACTTCTTTACCCCCACCCGTCCAACAAAGTGAGGGAACCCTTGCCTATTTGACACCACACCCGGGCGCCGGTGTGACGCGTCGCTTCTGGGCGACGACCTAGCAACCCTTGCACATTTATCACTGCCTCCGGGCCTAGAGAGTACAGCGCGTCGCTCAGTAGGGAACGCCCCAACGAAATTCTCATATTGGTTCATTTTCATAGGATATGACAAAGTTTTTATGCTGGCTGTCACAGGCCTACCGCAACCCTCCTCCTTTATCCGGGCTTGGGACCGGCAGTGTATAACTACACAGGCGGAGTTAGCATATCCTATGCACAGTTGCTTGTAAATAAGGTGACCAACTTATATGACTAAACTCTACTATAGTTTTTTCCCAGGAGGAACTATATGATTTGACCAAGTTCATCTTTTTTTGATTGAATATTTGGCACACACAAAGAACACATGAAAAAATCTGAACGTACCTTGTTGAAATCAGAACTTGTAGATATATGGGCAAGAAAACTGATCGCCACAACTTGAGAGAAAATGATGCAGTTTGGTAGTAGAGCCTAAATCTCACATAGCTGCCAACAAAGAAAGGAAACCTTGTTCTCACAAAATGCCAGTTACTTGAAGAACCAGTCTATGCCCCCAGACCTTTATAGGATCTTAAGTTCATGTTGGTATGCCCAATTCTTTTCACTATACACTAATGTGTTTTCCAAAATTTTACAGCAGTGTAGTCAGCATTTAGAATCAAATTCAATACTTAAATACCTAAGAAGAGGTAACATGCAGTAGTGGGCTTGAGCTTTTCTTGGGCAAGAGGCAAAACAAAAATCGTGACTATGGGAAGCATTTTCTTCCATCTTTTCACTGGCCTGCAAGTAATAGGTTTCTTGTTCTTGCAGCTTCATTGTGACTTAATCTGCGTATGAACAGGTACAAAGTATTTGATGACAGGATTCACAGGTTTTGTTGATAGGCCTTAGATTTGAAATTATCAAAACAAGTGCAAAGTATGGATACAGCTATCTGGTGTTTGCATGGAAATCCTTTTATTTTTTCTGCTTTTTCTGGCACATCACATGGGAATTTTCAGATGAAACACGCATGAACAGTTATTGGCATTGATAAAATAGATTTTCAAGCCACAGGATTTCCAAACATTTCCAAATTCTTACACATTCTTATTCTCCTGCAGGCACTCTCTAAGCGGATCCACTATGGGAAGTTTGTAGCTGAGGCAAAATTCCAGCAGTCACCAGCTGTCTATAAGGCTGCTATTCTAGCGCAAGTACTGTTTTGCTGTAGATGTTTTTCCCTTTTCAGGGCTTTCCTTTCTTGTCAGCCAATTTACACTAACTTTTGATTTTGCAGGATAGGGCTCAATTGATGCATCTTCTGACATACGAGACAGTGGAAGCAGCAGTGAAGCAGAGAGTGGAAATTAAGGCTAAAATTTATGGGCAAGAGGTTAATTTAAATAGGCTTGATGAGAATTTGAATGGCCAAAAAGAAAAAGAAATGAAATACAAAATCCAATCAAACTTGGTTGCTGATCTCTATGGTGATTGGATCATGCCATTAACGAAACGTGTTCAAGTAGAGTATTTGCTCAGAAGGTTGGATTGAGCGGAAAGAGCATCATATCGTTGTGGCCACAAGGGGGCCATTTTCATGAAGTTGTGAATTTAATAACTATAGAATAAGTTCTGTTACACGAAATATAGGGTTTCTAATATTGAATCCACCTTGCCAATGAGCTGGCTAATTTGAACTTGACTAGTATCTTCATTACCGTTGCCAGTTAGAAGTGATGCTGAAATATAATGACTGGAATATTGCAATAAAATGTCAATCTTTTGCTGTTGGCTTCTTGGTTTGCGTGTCTTTACTGTTAGGAACTTCAAGGTACAGAGGCCCTGCATTGAGAGAGAGAGAGAGAGAGAGAGAGAGAGAGAGAGAGAGTCTTCTTTGGATCTGTTCAACCTTGGATAACCGCAAAAATTTCATGTGGTTCACTACTATTATTCTAATGAGAGCATAAGTGGGAAACGGGATAAATGGAAAAAAAAGAAGGGCTCTCACAAAAATTTACTCATTTCTCGAATATTCTTTCTACAAGAAAAAGGAAATGAAATTTTCCACCTTGTCAACACTGCCCAGGGTTTCAAGCCTCTCAGTGGCCCAGTGGATTGCAGTAAGGCCCATGGAAGGTCATCCATCTTGGTTCAAAGACTCGGTATAATGTTGCCTTTATGGTCTGCGCTAGGTTAAGCCACTGAGAAAACTAGACCCAAGGGGTTTGGCGTAGTGGGAGGGGGGCTTGGCTACTAGGCTAGTGGTCAGGGTTTCATTCTCATGGACGTTAACCCCTTGCATTATCAAGAGTAAGGGTATCATGTCTCTTGCTTACGCCGAAGCAAGACGACTCCCTGAGGGCCCAAGGGGGGTTGGTGTAGTGGTGATGGACCTTGGATATCATACGGGTGGTTAAGTTTCAATCCTTGTGGCCATCATCTCTCTGCACAAGCCCTGGCAGCAACGGTCCTAGCCACAGAGTTTTCTCACCTGGAGAGTCTATGATCTACCTGTTCTCAGGCCTTGGGTTTATCTATGTAACTCGACTAAAGGAATCAGTGGGAGGTCCTTTTTCTTTTTTAAAGGCAAGTTGGGGTAGGCAGATCCCTACCAGTTATACAACTATACCATTGGGTTTTGAACCAGCAACGATCCAAACACAAGGTGACGTGCACTAGCTGCTCCTACCAGACAAGCGAAGCCCCCTTTGGTCAGTGGGAGGTCCTATGCTAGACCAGTACTACCACACTTTCATGTGGTAGAATTTACATAGTAATTGAAGCTTCTTGATGTTGAGAATCTCCCTGTTCCTACCAACCATGTTATGGTGCAGCACAACACTCTTCATTGTCCAAAATCATGGTCCCTCCAAATTTTGGACCCTATCCCATGGCAGTCAAGATATAGGAGAATGATGTACGTGTGGGTTGTGCATTATGTCTCCAATAATATGGAAATGGGTCAAGGACGTGGTCCTCTTCCCGCAAGTAGACCTGCAGGCAGGTGCATCTATAGAACGCCTGAAAGGTCCTGGATGGATATGGTCTCACACGTTGTTTGTGCTTTTTCAAAATGGATCATAGCAGGAATGCAATTATTCCAAATGGCGCACCCACTGGTGGACTAATCTGATCAGTGAAGTTGTTGTAGTTGATCCACTCCCTTGGGAGAAAAGTGTAATTTGGTTCTACTTTTACATCTATTGTTAAGTTGAGAGAAGAGGGGTTAGATGGAAGAGTTAACTAGTAAAAGTCGTGATAATGAGAATTTGGATAAGTATATGATAGCAAAGAAGGAAGCTAAAAAAGTAGTTCGGAACGCGAGGGATAAGATATATAAGGAGGTTTATGACAAGTTGGATACCAAAGAGGGCGAGAAGGATATTTATAGGCTTACAAAGATGAGAGATAGGAAATTGAGGGATCTAGGTATGGTTAGATGTATCAAAGATGAAACACAAAGGGTTTTAGTCAAAGATGAGGAGATTAAGGAGAGATGGAAAGATTATTTTGATAAGCTATTTAATGGAAGTCATGCTCAGGATCTTGGAGACTTATCCATTTCTTTTCATGAGATGAATCGTGACTTCATGCGCAAGATTCAAAAGAAAGAAATTGCAGAGGCTTTGAAGAAAATGAAATCAAGAAGGGCAGTTGGCCCAGATGGTATCCCTATCGAGGCTTGGAAATGCTTGGGAGAAAAAGGTTTAGAATGGTTGACAAATCTTTTTAACAAGATTTGGCAGACAAATAAGATGCCTAATGAGTGGAAGAAGAGTACTTTGGTGCCTCTATATAAGAATAAGGGCAATATACAAGATTGCACAAACTATTGTGGTATAAAACTCATGAGTCGTACTATGAAACTTTGGGAGAGGGTGATTGAGTCTAGGTTGAGGAAGGTTGTCATGATATCAGAGAATCAATTTGGTTTTATCCCTGGAAGATCAACTATGGAAGCTATACATCTTCTTCGACAACTTATTGAGAGAAATAGAGAGAGGAACAAAGATTTGCATATGGTTTTTATTGATTTGGAGAAAACATACGATAGAGTACCTAGGGACGTTCTCTGGTGGACAATGATGAAGAAAGGTGTTTCTCTCAAGTACATTAGTATAATTAAAGATATGTATGAAAGAGTAGTAACCAATGTCCGCACTTGTGGAGGGGTGACAACCAATTTTCGTATAACGGTTGGGTTACATCAAGGATCTACTTTAAGCCCTTTCCTATTTGCTATAGTGATGGATGAGCTTACGAGATCAATTCAAGAAAATGTGTCGTGGTGTATGTTGTTTGCTGATGATATTGTTTTGATTGATGAGTCTAGAGCTGGGGTTAATGCTAAGTTAGAATTATGGAGACAGACATTGGAAGCAAGAGGTTTTAAGTTAAGTAAGAGTAAGACAGAATACATGGAATGTCGATTTAGTAAGCAACGAAATAGAGATGAGAGTGTAGTGAAGCTTGGTGAGCAAGAAATACCGGTGGATGATTCTTTCAAATATTTGGGATCTATCATTCAAAAGTATGGAGAAATTGATGGAGATGTAAATCATAGGATAAAGGTTGGGTGGATGAAATGGAAGAGTGCACCTGGAGTGTTGTGCGATCGTAGAATGCCATTGCGGTTGAAGGGAAAGTATTATAGGACGACTATTAGGCCCGCTTTACTATATGGTACGGAATGTTGGGCTGCCAAGAGACATCATATTCAAAAAATGAGTGTAGCTGAGATGCGTATGCTGAGATGGATGTGTGGAAATACAATAAAAGATAAGATTCGGAACGAGGAGATACGTAAAAAGGTAGGCGTTGCACCCATTGAAAATAAAATGAGAGAGAATCGTTTACGGTGGTTTGGACATATTCGACGAAGGCCTAATGATGCTCCAGTTAGAAGGATGGAGAAATGGGAAAATATATTAGTTAAAAGAGGTCGGGGTAGGCCTAGGAAGACATGGATGGAGGTGATAGGAAAGGATATGAATGCTTTGAACCTACCGAGGACATGGCATTGGATAAAAATGAATGGAGGAGAAGGATTCATGTGGAAGACCCAGAATGATTTTCTTTGTTGGTTCATATCGCTGACCCCAATTGTTTTGGGATGAAGGCATAGTTGTTGTTGTTGTTGTATTTAAATGTCACATCTCGTATTATGGGGATTTTCTTGGCAAAATCTGAATTTATTTTTTTGGAAAGTTCCCAAGACAATATTGTCCTTTATAAAATTTTAAAATTAAAACAATCTTAAGTACATCTTGTCTTGAAATTAAGTACATTTTGAAAATATCACAATCTTGTCAGTTTCTAAAAATATTAAAACAAAAATTATGATATTTTTTAAAATATCCCTAATATTTGTGATTGTCTTATTTTTCATGAACAATATTGTACAGATTCAAACCACACTATTTTGAGAAAGCACGCAAATACACAAGAACTTGTTTTACGTAGTTCAGCCTATCGTGACCTACGTCAAAGGAAAAAGTCTCACTCACTCTACATGGCGCAGAGAGGGAAGAGGATGTCTTTATTTAAATAATCACATGCAGGAGAGAGTTTTCTTATTTAATTGGATCTCTCATTAGTATAATCAAGTCTAGAAAGGACTCAACAAATCATAGGCTTCCTAGAGTCCATATAAGATTGTTTTTTCTGATAGAGAGGAATCTGATTGAGCTTCCCACTTGGAGGTGACGTCTTCTGGTCAAAAGTCTTAATAAGAAGAGAAATCATCATGTGGGACTTTGTACCAACGTTAGATCCTCGATATGGCCAGATTGGATATGACTCAACTGCTCCATCTCCTTACCATGCTCCCTCAAACTAATCTCTTTAAAATTGAGTTTGTCTCTAAATTGGTTGAACTTTGGTCCTACTAGAGGTTTGGTGAGGATATCAACCACTTCAACTGCAAAGGGAATAAACTTTACAATAATATCACCCCTAGAAACCTTTTTCCTGAAAAAAGTGATAGTTGATTTCAATATGTTTGGTTCGGGTATAAAATACAAGATTAGTTGCTAGGTATGTGGCACCCAGATTGCCACACCACAAATTAGGTGTTTCTTTAAATGTCATGTTCAGCTCTGTCAACAACTCTTTAAGCCAAATAAGCTCAAAAACTGCTCAAACTACTGCCTTATACTCAGCTTTTGTACTAGACCTAGCATTCATACGTTATTTGGTGGAACTCCAAGATAACAAATTTGGTCCCATGAATGTTAAGTAACCACTCGTAGATTTATGACCATCTGAGCACCCTGCCCAATTAGCATCATAGAATGCAGACAAATGAAGATATTATGATTTTGAATTTGCACACCCAGATTTAAGGTTCCTTTAAGATATCTCAAAATTTGTTTTATATGTGCCTAGTGACCTTTAGTAGGTTCATGTATAAACTGACAAGATTTATTGGTCAAGTAGGTTATATTTGGCTTGGTGAAGGTGACAAACTGCAAAGCCCCAACGATACTTCTTCACTGAGCAGCATCTTCTAGTAGTGTACCCTCATGTTTAGAAAGAATCACATTAGGTGCGGTAGGAGTAATTATATGTTTGTAATCTAACATGTCTGTTTTAACCAAAAGATCCGGTATATATTTTCTCTAGCATGGTACTAACCATGAGGGCTCATGATGCACCTCAATCTTAGGAAAGTAATAAAGAAGGCTCAAGTCCTTAATAGAAAATTCACTTTTAAAATCATGAATAACATGTCGAACAGTATCATAAGAGTTCAATGTAATAATAATATCATCAACATATATGAGAACAAACATATGAAAACCATTCTTATGGTAGACAAACAGGGATGGATCGGCCTTGGACTCAACAAACCTCAGTTTCTCTAGGTACACATGAAGTCTTTCAAACCAAGTTTAAGGAGCGTGTTTTAACCCATAGGAGCGGCATGAGTAATCATATGTTTGTTAGATCTATTTTAACCAAAAGATCCAGTATAGATTTTTTTAGCACAGTACTAACCATGAGGGCTCATTAAGCACCTCAATCTCAAGAAAGTAATAAAGAAGGTTCAAGTCCTTAATAGAAAATCCACTTTCAAAATCATGAATAACATGTCGAACATTATCATAAGAGTTCATTATAATAATAATATCATCAACATATATGAGAACAAACATATGAAACCCATTCTTATGGTAGACAAATAGGGATGGATCGGCCTTGGACTCAACAAACCTCAGCTTCTCTAGGTACACATGAAGTCTTTCAAACCAAGTTTAAGGATCTTGTTTAACGCATAGATGGTACAATTCAACTTACATACACAATTATGATGCCTCTTATCTTCAAACTTAGGGGATTGACTTGTATAAATTTTTTCTTTTAAAATATTATACAAAAAATATTATTAACATCTAATTGGTGAATGTGTCATCCCAAGCTAATTACAACAGATAAAACCATCTCAACATACATGGGTTTAATGACAGGGCTGAAGATTTCAAAATAATTGATCCCCTCTTATTAATTGTATCCCTTGGCTACTAGGTGTTCCTTATACCAAGCTATAGTTTCATTTTAGCATCTTTTAATCTTTTAGATCCACTTACATCCAACAAGAATTGAGGCTTTATCAAGAGAGACGTATTTTGGTGAACAACTTTGATTTCTTCTTCCATTGCATGGCACCATTTAGGTTCAGAGACTACCTGATCAAAGGAGGACGGTTCTTGATCATCTTGACAAAATTCATTTAAAAAAATAATGGAATATCTAGAATTGGAGAATGATCTAGGTTTCAATGTGCCATCCTATGATCTAGTAACCATATGATGGGTCCTGAGAGGCGTAGATCTTGGGAGAGCAATAATAGGGTCAGTGCTTGGAGGTAGGAATTTGGACACAACACAATCACTTGCAAAATTAGGTTGGTCAAATGCTCCAAGAGGTAACATGGTTTCAGAAGTTGACACAGGGGACGGTTCAGCTGGTAATACAATTTTAATGTGACTCGATAATAATATTGAGTTTATAGGTGGGCTCTCTTGTGCAGTCCCAATGGAGATTGAATTCTAAAGGACTAGATTTTTTACTATGTTTTCACTTGGACACTTCATGCATTGTAGCAGGCTCTTTCTTTCCAACATAAGAAAAGTTTTCTTCATAAAAAACATGTCTTGAGATAAGCATCTTAACAAATATATCCTTTGCAACTTACACCATATCCTAAAAAACACAAGAATTTGATTTTGGATTGAGTTTGGATTTGTCATAAAGAACTGAATATAAATACATGTACATCCAAATAATTTTAGATGCTCATATCCAAGTACAAATTTTAAGAGCAATTCATATAGTGATTTTCAGTCAAGATTTCATGTAGGAGGCTTGTTAATGAGATACACGGCAGTTCTAAAGGCATCTACCTAAAATTTATGGTTCATGGAGGTATGGTACAACAAACTCAAACACAGTTTAAACAATATGTTTGTGTTTTCTTTTTACTACATCGACTTGTTTGGGAGTGTAAGGACAGAACAACCAACATTTAGTCTCACTCATTTAAAAATCATGTGAATCTCTCACTGACAAATTCATTTCCACTATCACTGTGGAATATCTTGACTTGGCTATCAAGTTGTTTTTCATAATATTTTTAAATTTTATAAAATGCAAAATGGTATCAAACTTCTTAACTAGAGGGAATAGCCACAAAAATTTTGAGAAGCCAACAAGCAAAAGATAAAAATGACATCTTTCATGAGATGGTGTCGATGCAAGCCCCAAGCGATCTGCATGAATTAACTCTAAAGGGGCTTGAACAAAAAAAAATCTCTTGCAAAGGACCACTTGTAAATTTTACAGATTGCACAAGTAGAACATAACTCAAGTTCATTCTTTTTATCAGAAAAAAATAGATTTATTTTTCACTAATGTTTTCAAAACATTATTAACCTCTGGATAACCCAACCTACAGTGTCATACTCCATCATAATATCTAAACTTATTTGGGCTAATAGAAGCAAAAATGATTTTAGGAGATAAATTTTTTTATCCTCACTACCCTTTTGGCCATGAGTAAAGTCCTCTCTTACTCAGTTCTCTTAAAAGAGTAGTCATACTTCGTATATCCTTAACACAAAAGTCGTTAGCATCAAACTGAAATAGACAATGATTATCTCAAGAAAATTTAGCTACTAACAATAGAATTCTCTTAATAAAAGGAACATAGAGAACATCAGTAACTTAAAACACTTACTTCTATACCACGAAGATATATTACCTGAATTAAAAATAGACAATTGTGAACCACTTTCTACAATAACACCATCTATCCTATAATATTCACTTTTGCTTGTCATACTTTGGTCTTCTGAAATAACATGGTGTGTAGCCCCAGTATCGGGGTACCACACTGGTCTTGCATATTATTAAGAGTCATGACAACAAATGTTTTTGGTATGTCATAGCATGTGCGGGCGGTATGATTTTCGCAGCCACATAACTGGATAATCAGAAGAACATAATTACTAACCAATCACAACTAACTTACTTTAGTAGTTCCTTTACTTGCTTACTTTGTCATCACTCTCGTACTGCCTTACTTGTTGCTACTTAGTTACTCATTGTTCAGTAGTTGTTTAGTTCTTTGTTCTGTTACTACTGCATGTTGCACTTGTTACTTAGACTTGTAGCACGTGCACTTACCTGACACATGCACATATATCTGATGCTTCACTTGTTTCCATGCTACATGATTTTTCCTTGAGAAATGAATATATGTTGTTCTTCACCAACTCGCAAGAGTTCTGACCCCATTTTATGGGGATGCAGATGATGAGTAGGCACAGTTGCAATGCGATGGCGCACGGTCTGGAGGCTTGGCGACCCACACTTAGATGCAAATTCTGACTCCTTTTGGGTTTTGGGGTTTGAGAGGATTTTTCTCTCGTTTTGAGAGACTGTGAGAATGGATGTATATTGTCTCATTTTGTAAAATTGAAACACTTAAGTTTTGTATATTTTAGACCTTTTGATATATATGTATCGCTTGTTGTGACCTGCTTAGACTTGCAGCTTTTTTACCCTTGTTTACCCCTTTTCCCCTTTCTTTTGTCTTTCTGCTGTTTGTCATAAAACCAACTTTCAAAAAAAAAATCCTCAAAAATCAAAAGATTTTTTTTTTCAAGGTCAGGATTTGGGTCGCCACAGGTTCCATACCGAATGGGGTCAGCTGAGCTAAAAGAGCAACGCAAGCTGCTGACCAAGATGTTGGATACAGGCTTTGTTCGCCCATCAAAAGCCCTATTTGGTGCACCAGTCCTATTTTAGATGAAACATGGTGACTTCAAGCGATTGTGTGTGGACTACCGTGCATTAAACAAGGTCACGATAAAGAATAAGTACTCGTTGTCACTAATAGGGACTTGTTCGATCAGTTGGGCAGTGCCTGAGTCTTTTTAAAGCTAGACTTGAGATCAGGTTACTGACATGTGAGGATTGCAGATGGCGATGAGCCGAAGATAACTTGTGTCACCCGTTATGGTGCTTACAAATTCTTAGTAATGCCATTTGGGTTAACAAATGCTCTAGCCACGTTCATGATCCTAACAAATCAGATTTTCTACCTTTACTTAGACAAGTTTGTGGTAGTCTACTTGGATAACATTGTGATATATAACAACAACATGGAGGAACATGTCGGGTACTTGCGAATAATGTTTCAGGTGAATGACTTTTGTGTTAAATGAGAGAAGTGTCTCTTCGGTCAGGAGGAGATCAACTTTCTCGGTCATATTGTGGGACGTGGTATGCTGCGCATGGATGAGCAAAAGATAAGAGCGATCTCGGAATGAGTTTCGCCAAGCAAAGTCTCAGAGTTGCGGTCATTCCTTGGTTTGATGAATTACTATCGGTGATTCATTAAAGATTACTCCCTCATTGTTGTGCCCCTGACTGACCTGTTAAAGAGTAATCGGGTATGACTCTGGACAGGAGCATGCTAAGATGCCTTAGATGACTTGAAGAAAGCCTTAGTGAGAGAACCAGTGTTGTGACTGCCTGAACACTCGTGACCCTTTGAGGTCCACATAGACGCCTCAAACTTTGCCATCAATGGAGTTATTATGCAAGACGGCCATCCGTTCACATATGAAAGTTGTAAGCTAAAGGATGTAGAGAAGCGTTACACAGTGTATGAACGTGAGATGACAGCCATCGTGTATTGCCTTAGAACCTAGCGGCACTACCTTCTGGGTGCCCAGTTCGTCGTCAAGACAGACAACATTGCCATGAGCTATTTTCTGACACAAAAGAAGCTAACGCCTAAACAAGCTCAGTGACAAATGTTTTTGGCTGAATTCGACTTTGCCTTAGAGTACAAGGTTGAGAAGACCAATATGGTTGTGGATGCCTTGAGTCGCAAGGCTGAACTGGCTGTTGCGCATGCAAAGCCTTCCGAAGTACATTTGAAGGGCGCTTTGTTGAGCCGCGTCTGCGAAGGTATGCAGCAGGATCTAATGGTGCAACACCTTGTTTCTCTGGTGTAGGCAGGGAAGACTCGATGATTTTGACTACAGGATGGCCTCCTCGTGACAAAAAGAGGATGCATCTTCATACATCGATGGAGAAGCCTCCGCCGAGAATTGCTTAAGGAGTGCCATGATACATTATGGGTTGACCATCCTGGTCAGGAGCAGACCTTAGCACTCTTTAAGCGTGGTTATTATTGGCCGCAGATGAGAGACGACGTGGAGGGGTATGTGCAAATATGCTTTGTCTGTCAGCAAGACAAGGGAACCAACCAGAAGACAGTCAGTCAACTTTCTAGATGAACAACCGCTACCTAACTAAAGTCAGGGTTTACCATAAAACAAATAGTTCCGAGGATGACACATGATTTGAAGGGGGGAGCATGTTACCATGAAATATATGGCTTGCGGCGGTAAAGAAGGATCGTCGCACCACACTGACTTATTGGAAAAAGTAAGCTTGTGATAAATTAACATCAGAGTAGAAAGATTCATGAATACCTTGTTCTTCAATGCGTGCGACACTGAAGAGGACAACGATGATTTACCTTGGTTACGTAATTTTGCACAACTAAAGTGTGGTTGACCGAGCACAGAAGCAAGATGTTGGCAGGATGATATAAGACATCTTGTCGATGATAAGCAGAAGTGTAAGGTTGATGTTCAGTTGGCTAAGAGAACGTAGATAAGCCAAATATTTTTATCAGTTATGTGTTAGGCTTACGGGTGGAGTGTGACGTTTACCTTGTGCATGCAGAGAATGCACGATGGTTTTGGCTGGATGGATTTTCACCTTTGGGTATGAGAGACTCAATTAAACTTTTAGATACTCTCCCAAGATTCTGGGTTAGCGGAGTGCCCACGTTGAGCAGAATGCTCATTGTTTTGGTCTTCTGAGTTGGCAGATTCTCAATAGATTGTGTGTATAAAAAAATTTGATGTTCGTGGCTCATTGGTTCCTGCGAGAACGTTTGGGTGACTCTGAGAGAGAGCATAATGTGCTGGCTTCGGGAGGGGAGTTCTAGTGTTGGGCCAAAGGTACCCATGTGAGGACGAGTGCCCAGGAAGACACTTTGAAGGACCACTTTGGGGTGATACGCAAGAAGATGTTCTCCACTTGAGGACTAGTTTATACCATTAGAAAACCACAAGTTGGTGATTAAGGGAGTTGATATCCATGTGGCACACATAGGTGGTCGTCTTTCTCTGTGAGGACCATGAATGGCTTGGACTTGCCCTTGTTGGGGTTGGAAGGCACCTTATCCATGAGCATAAAGATGACAAGTTTGTCGTGCGGGCGAGGATGACCCATTTGTGTTTGAGACTACACTGGGATCTCACGAGCAAAGAATGCTCAATGTTGATAAAGCAGAAGACCGCTGTCTAAGTGATCAGAGATGCGTTAAATGAATGAGACTTGACGTGTTAAAGGTTGCAATGATAGTGGATGTAAACCCGAACAAGTTGAGTAGGCTGAAGAAAAAGAGTAAAGCAAAGATAAGTATAAAAGGTAACTGGCATATCAGTGAAGACTGTGTTCTTACCTGCACCAGCATTATTGATGACGATAATGGTTTTGGGTGGGAAAGAATGTCCCTGGTCGATCTTTTAGAATGAGGCATATGCAGTATGGAGCTCTACTAAGTGAAAAATGCATCGAGTGTAGGAATATAAAATATGTGTTCGCTTAATCAGTGACATGTGGTGGTAGCACAACATGCAATAAGCATCAATATCGTCATTAGTGCATCACTGTGTGGCGGCACAAACGTGGAGCGTTATTCGGTTAAGCAGTGCCAGCGGATCAGAGGATGTTGCCTTTGGGGATTTAGTTAAGGACCTCTCAGCTTACAAGAGATGTTTTCACACGTAGCGATTGGATGCACGAGGGTGCATGTGGGTTATGACTAATTCTTTCAAAAATCACCTTAGGTGGTTCCAACCGAGTATGGTGACTTGGAGCTAGGCGAGTGAATGCCTAGGCACCAACAAATGAGTCTGGGTGGTGCTCTTCACTATGATGTTCAACCATCAACTGGTCTTCGAACTAGGGGCTGCAAGGTCTTGTTCCTTCAATGACGAGGTTTTGCTATGTCGTGCGCATGGAGCTGCAATACACTTTATGGTACGCAAGGCTAAGACAATGTTTGTGCCTCTTTCGAAAGTGATAGCTGGTATGTGATAACTATGCACTAAGCGACATGGATTACATGGAATGAACATTTGAAAATGCGCTTGATCAGCTTCCGCTAGGTAGCTGTGCACAGGGTGGTTCGCAAGACCAATGAAAATTATTCAGCACATGAAAACATGTTGGTACGCGACCTTTTGGCCATTAGGTTGGCCAGCTTGGTGCATCGCGGGTTTGCGAAGCATTCTATACCCGTGACAAAGTAATAGAAAGACTTGTGATAGTAAGGAAGGACCATCGCGTTGCACTGACTTATTGAAAAAAGTAAGCCCATGATAAAGCAATGCAATTGAAAGAAAAACAAGAAAGAACATGGTATTTTTGTGTGGTTCGGTTCAATGGATTAACCTACATCTATGGGGATTAGGGCTCTAAGCTCGTTATTTTATTCATCATCACAAGAATACATTATATACGACTGCATACAATGATGAGAAAGAAGAAGACAATGTTATTGACTGTAGGAGCGACTTCTCAAATTTTCAAAAATCGATTTCCCATCCTTTCTTCATGCCAATTTCTTCCTTGTTTTCTTTCTTGTCTTGTGTATTTCCATGTTGAACCAATATATGTTGATCATCTTTAAACATCTTTGATCTCATGCAGTCCTCTTGGATTGTTCTTACCATGTTTAGAATTCTTTGAATTACACTTGCTTCATTTGTGTTGAAAATTTGAAACTTCTCATCATGGATTGTTGAGGCCGAAGCTTGGAGGCACACAACAATGGCAATTTTTTTAAAAGTGACAGACGCCCGGTCGAGGTTGAACCTGGGTGGAGTAGAGTTGAACATAGTCTTGCTTCCGGAATATAATCAAGCTTGCACCTCACGTGCAATTCCAATCACTTCTTGCATTGAGTACACTATAAGAAAACTAGCTTTTGCTAGTGCACCCCAGGGATAGCACTATTGTAAAGTTGTATCTACTGGTGCAGAAAATAAATTGCAGCATCAAAATTTTTTTCTCCAGTGCAGTTCTTATGGAGCCAATAAAGATATTTTTTGCTGGAACAATATAACAGTGTGTCAGTAAAGAGTTTTTTTTTTTGGCTGGCACAATATAAACCTGCACCAGCAAAAACTTTTTCTTGCTGACCAAATATAATACTAAGCCAGCAAAGATTTTTATTGTTAGCACAATATAACACTGTGCCAACATAGTGTTTTTTGCGAAAAATATTATCCCTCCCTTTTCAAGAACCTTTTTCTCCTCTCTTTGATCTGCCTTTTCCAGAAAAGAGGCGTCTTGGTGCCTCTCTCTCTGATAATCGAAAGAAGAAGAAGAGGGCATCTCTCTCAACCTTCTATCTCTCCATTCTCTATCTCTAAGAGTTGTAAACTGCATTCATTCTTATGATGATGTAATTGAAAAAGTCCCATCTCTACTCTCTTCGATTAATCTCCACTCTTATCACCCTTTTCCATCTTTCAAAACTTGAGTATCAGCAGGCAGGTGGTATCCAATGTGGTAAGCGGGGTCCTGTGCCAAGCTGAAGGCCCGGGTTCGAATCCTTCTGCCACATGAGGCTTAAGAGATTCTGGTAGGGAGCCTACCTAACCCCAGCTTCCCTATAAAAAAAAAGAGTGCGTGCGTGATGGATTACAGTCAAAGCTGCCATATTGCAAATGCCATTTCTCTAAGTCATCAACGACTCTGAAAAAGAAAAAATGTGAGACACATCTAAAAAATGAAAGTCCATCCATGGCATTTCGGGCAAAGCAGGTTATATGTCCCCCCCCTCGAACAGGGCATCTCATGCTCGGGGGTCCCAAAAAGCACCACGTATTTAAGCCTGTGAATCTCGTATCCCCATATTTGTCAACATTAATTAGCATTGGAGTTTGATGCTATTGCAAAGACTTAATTACCCTCTCCTCCATTGGTGCCAAAAAAAATAATGATTGTAGAAAAGGAGTGATTGTAAAGACTTAAGTGCCCCGAAGATAATTATTTAAGACCCAGTCTCTGCACTGCAGGATTATCCGAGAAAAAAATCTTTCCTGGAGGAGGCCATGAACATCAACCTTCTCACACACTCTCTCCTTTCTCTTTCTGCTTCTGTGCACATCTAGCAGAAGATCCTACATTGCTCCATCAAGCACCGACTGACCTGCACATTGACTGTTGTGGAGCCTGATTCAGAGTTTTTACCCTTACAGGAGGAAGGTTTGGGGGCTCCTCCCAGCGTGGGTAACATCATTCAACTAAATGAGTTGTGGATCCTGATTAAGAGTTTTTACCCTTACAGGAGAGGGGTCTGGGGGCTCCTCCCAATGTGGGTAGCATCATTCAACTTGAAGAGTTGTGGAGCCTGATCCAGAGTTTTTACCCTTACAGAAAAAGGGTCTGAGGGCTCCTTCCAGCGTGGGTAGCATCATTCAACTTGATGAGTTGTGGAGCATTAATTTGTAGTGTTAATCGCTATAGCCATCACGCGTAAATCGCTATTTGAATCAAGATCAACTTGTCGGGGGTGTATCTCCCTAACCGGAGATCGGATTTCAAATCCGTAAAAAGCGGTGTCTTTTTTATTAAGTCTAGTTTATTCCTGTCAATTTTCAGCAATTTTTATGGTCATTTGTTTTCCCATTTTGATTAAAAACCAAACCCCTATTATTCTGCATTATTTAAGTTGCACATATTTTTAGTTCATTTTGCGAGAGTCATATCTCCCCAATGAAATATTATTTTCCAAATCTGTAAAAAGGGTTTTCTTTTTTAGGTGTCTAGTTTATATCTGGAAATTTTTATAACTGCTTATACATATTTGATATTTTAAATTTGTTAAAATTCAAGACTGGTTATAAATTAATCTTATTTAACCATGATTAAACAAAATAGTTTCAGTTTTTTATATATTTGAAATATCAAATAAATATATAAAGTTATAAAATTTTTAGATATAAACTAGGTAAATAAAGCAAAAAAACCTTTTTTACAGATTTGAAAAATGATCTCCCGTTGGGGAGATATGACTCTTGCAAAATGAACTAAAAACATGAGTAACTCAAACGATATAAAGTGTGATAGGGTCTTGGTTTTTGACCAAAAATAGGTATGAAATGACCATAAAAAATGGTGAAAATCGACAGGAATAAACTAGACTCAATAAGAAAGACACCACTTTTTACGGATTTGAAATCCGATCTTTGGTTAGAGAGATATGCCCCCGACAAGTTGGTCTTGATTCAAATAGCGATTTACGCGTGACGGCTATAGCGATTTGTAGTGTTAATCGTTATAGCCATCACGCGTAAATCGCTATTTGAATCAAGACCAACTTGTTGGGGACGTATCTCCCTAACCAGAGATCAGATTTCAAATCCGTAAAAAACGGTGTCTTTCTTATTAAATCTAGTTTATTCATGTCAATTTTTAGCAATTTTTATGGTCATTTGTTTTCCCATTTTGATTAAAAACCAAACCCTTATTATTCTGCATTATTTAAGTTGCATATATTTTTAGTTCATTTTAAGAAAGTCATATCTCCCTATTGAAATATTATTTTCCAAATCTGTAAAAAGGGTTTTCTTTTTTTAGGTGTCTAGTTTATATCTGGAAATTTTTATAATTGTTTATACATATTTGATATTTTAAATTTGTTAAAATTCAAGACTGGTTACAAATTAATCTTATTTAACCATAATTAAACAAAATAGTTCCGGTTTTTTATATATTTAAAATATCAAATAAATATATAAAGTTATAAAAATTTCCATATATAAACTAGACAAATGAAGCAAAAAAACCCTTTTTACAGATTTGAAAAATGATCTCTCGTTGGGGAGATATGACTCTTGCAAAATGAACTAAAAACATGAGTAACTCAAACGATATAAAGTATGATAGAGTCTTGGTTTTTGACCCAAAATAGGTATGAAATGACCATAAAAATTGTTGAAAATTTACAGGAATAAACTAGACTCAATAAGAAAGACACCGCTTTTTACGGATTTAAAATCCGATCTTTGGTTAAGGAGGTACGTCCTCGACAAGTTGGTCTTGATTTAAATAGCGATTTACGCGTGACGACTATAGCGATTTGTAACCAGTTTCGGTTTTTAACAGGTTTGAAATATCAAATGAGCATAGAAAGTTATGAAATTTTTCATATATAAACTAGACACATAGAGGAATAAAACCCTTTTTACGGATTTGGAAACTGATCTCTCGTTAGAGAGATATAACTCTTACAAAATGAACTAAAAACTGTGTCATTCAAATAAGGCAAACTGATAGGGGTCTGGTTTTTTTATCCAAATGGAGTATCAAATGACCATATAAATCTTTAAAAATTTACAAGAATAAACTAGACTCAATAAGAAAGACACCACTTTTTACGGATTTGAAATCCGTTTTTCGGTTAGAGAGATATACCCCCGACAAGTTGGTCTTGATTCAAATAGCGATTTACGCGTGAAGGCTATAGCGATTTGTAGTGTTAATCGCTATAGCCATCACGCGTAAATCGCTATTTGAATCAAAACCAACTTGTCGGGGGCGTATCTCCCTAACCAGAGATTGGATTTCAAATCCGTAAAAAATGGTGTCTTTCTTATTAAGTCTAGTTTATTACTGTCAATTTTTAGCAATTTTTATAGTCATTTGTTTTCTCATTTTGATTAAAAATTAGACCCTTATTATTCTGCATTATTTAAGTTGCACATATTTTTAGTTCATTTTGCGAAAGTCATATCTCCGCAATGAAATATCATTTTCCAAATCTGTAAAAAGGGTTTTCTTTTTTTAGGTGTCTAGTTTATATCTAGAAATTTTTAAAACTGTTTATACATATTTGATATTTTAAATTTGTTAAAATTCAAGACTGGTTACAAATTAATCTTATTTAACCATGATTAAACAAAATAATTCCGGTTTTTTATATATTTGAAATATCAAATAAATATATAAAGTTATAAAAATTTCCAGATATAAACTAGACAAATGAAGCAAAAAACCCTTTTTACAGATTTGAAAAATGATCTCTCGTTGGGGAGATATGACTCTTGCAAAATGAACTAAAAACATGAGTAACTCAAACGATATAAAGTGTGATAGAGTCTTGGTTTTTGACCAAAAATAGGTACAAAATGACCATAAAAATTGCTGAAAATTGACAGGAATAAATTAGACTTAATAAGAAAGACACCTCTTTTTACGAATTTGAAATCCGATCTCCGGTTAGGAAGATACGCCCCCGACAAGTTGGTCTTGATTCAAATAGCGATTTACGCGTGCATAGAAAGTTATGAAATTTTCCACATATAAACTAGACACATAGCGAAATAAAACCCTTTTTACGGATTTGGAAAATGATTTCCCGTTAGGGAGACATGACTCTTACAAAATGAACTAAAAACTGTGTCATTCAAATAAGGCAAACTGATAGGGGTCTGGTTTTTTATCTAGATGGAGTATCAAGTGACCATATAAATCTCTAAAAATTTACAAGAATAAACTAGACTTTATAACAAAGACACCACTTTTTACGGATTTGAAATCTGATCTCTGGTTAGGGAGATATAGCCCTGACAAGTTGGTCCTAATTTTGGTAGCGATATACAACGATTTGTATCGCAAATCGCTGTAGTGTTTAGCGGAACACTACAAATCGCTATAGCGAGGTCCAACAACACAATAAATCACTGTGGGTCTCGTTAGAGACCCGAAAATAATATAAATCGTAGTTAAAATATCAGACAACACTATAAATCATTGTAGGGATCGTTGGAGACCCGAAAATACTATAAATCGTAGTTAAAATATTGGACAACACTATAAATCATTGTAGAGATCGTTGGAGACCCGAAAATACTATAAATCGTAGTTAAAAAACCGGACAACATTATAAATTGTTGTAGGGGTCGTTGGAGACCCAAAAATACTATAAATCGTAGTTAAAAGACTGGATAATACTATAAATCGTTATAGGGGTCGTTGAAGACCCGAAAATACTACAAATCGTTGTTAAAACACTAGACAACACTATAAATCATTGTAGGGGTCGTTGGAGACCCGAAAATACTACAAATCGTAGTAGGGACACATTAGAGACCCCAAAAAATCATAACAACGATTTGCTGAAGAATATTGTCAATCAAATAGCGATTTGTTGAAGGAGGGCTGCAACAGTCATGATATGGGGGCAAAAATCAGAACATTTATAAAATCTGGATACAGGGTTCTGGTATTAAATCAAAATAAAATAGCAATTGATCATGAAAAATTCTGAAAATTTACAGAAATGAACTAGACACATAAAAAAATAGAACCTGTTTTACAAAATTGAAAAATGATCTCTCATTAGGGAAATAAAATTCTGACAAAATGGATCAAAATCTGAGCCGTTAAAATGATACAGGGTGACAGGGTTGTAGTCTTTGACCCAAAACTGGTATGAAAATACCATAAAAATCGCTGAAATTTGATATGAGCAAACTAGATTCAGTTTAGAAAACAACCTTTTTTACGGATTGAGAAGATCATCTCTGGTTAGGGAGAAATCACTCCCTCAAGTTGGTCCTGATTCTGCTAAAATCCTGACGGTGCAAAATAATAGGTTCTGAACCTCGATTTTTAAAGTAGGTCAAACAAACTCAGAATGATCTGATTTTTGGTGGAGAGTATGAAGACATATGAATGAATTTGCAGTAAAAAATTTAGATCGAAATGAGCTCTGATTACATACAAATAGATGAATTTAATATACACCAGAATTGAAAGTATAATCTAAAAAACAACTGAAAATGATAAGAGTTAACTGCACATTCAAATAGAAATAACAGGTTCCAATGAATCCGAGAAACATCTTTGTATTCTCCTGTACATATCAACTCTTCAAGTTGAACGATGCTACAGTCAGTGTGCAGGTCAATCGATGTTTGATGGAACAATGTAGGATCGTCTATTGGATGTGCACAGAAGTAGAGAGGGAAGGGAGAGAGAGTGTGAGGGTTGATGTTCATGGTCTTCTCCAGGGAGAACTCTTTGCCTCCCTTGATTTCTTCTGTAGAGAGAGAGAGAGAGGGTTTTACAGTGTTTTACAGAGAAAGAAGAAGAAGACTTTGAAGAGGCAACATCATCCTCGACTTTCTGGATGAAGGACATGTTTGTCCTTTTTTTGAACGGAGAAAGAAGAAAAAACATCATCCTCGACTTTCTGGATGAAGGACATGTTTGTCCTTTTTTTGAACTGTTTGTTTTTTCTTTTTTGAATGAAAGACATTTTTGTCATTTTTTCAAACCATCACTTTATGAGAAGAATAGCAAGAAAAGGTACTTAAGTTTTTGCAACAACATTAGAGTCCGATGCAAAGTTATGTCAACATACACGGGAATGCAAACCCCATGTGCTTGTATACATGGTGCTCGTTCAAAGCCCCGAACACAGACGTAAGATTCACTAAATCATCAGGGGGGACATACACCACTCCATTTCGGGTGGGTAGCATCTAAAGAGGATCATATCAGAGTCACCTCATACGGTAACACCGTCAGAGATGCCTTGGATGTCATAAAAAAGGTAAACAAACTCATTGTAAGCCATTTATTTTAAACAAGTCTGATGCCGTCCAACCAACACAAAAACGACTTAGGAAAAAAGATTGGGCCCATCCAAGTAAACGGGGCATGTCATTCGTACAGGTTTTGGTTGCTGTTCATCTTGAAATCAACGGCATCCAGAAGTGCTATGACCTGAGCACACTGACCTGATCCCGTCTCGGTAGCATTTTATCTGCCGTGGCATGTCCGGTTCTCAAACAGAGCCAACGAATGTTGACTTTAATGTGTGTGTGAGACTTTGCTGGGCTGCTGCTGAACCCCACATAAAGAGTATTGCGAGCCGCGAGGGTGCATCGCTTCATTGATCATTGCTCCCAACATTTCCACGGCCGCCAACTTCATCCGTTTGAATCGAAGTTGAGCGCAAAAATCCACTAGCATTCTCAGCGGTTCTTTCTTTCTTTCTCTCTCTCTCTCAAAAAAAAAAGATGGAGGAGGCCAACATAGTGAAGATTGAGGGTTCCTTCGACGACGCCATCACCCGCATTCGATTCGCAGCTCATTCCAACAACCTCCTCGTTTCTTCTTGGGATTCTGTAACCACCAACACTCAACCTCAACTCCTCTCTCTCTCTCTCTCAACTAATCTTCATCTCACTTGGAGTGCAGACTCTTCGTCTATACGACGCCGAGACCTCATCAATGAGACTCAGTGCTCCATCAGAATCACCTCTTCTCGACTGTTGCTTTCAGGACGACACCGTCGCCCTCACTGTCGACATCGATGGCTCTGTAAGCAGGTGTGCTCCTTACATTTTTGTCAACCCCATACTCACATTTTTCTTGCATAAGTTGGTGTCGAAGCACAGAGTATGGATTCCTCTCTTTCTGGTTCCATTTTCTCCATTTTCATTATCTTGTTTTCCGCCGTTTCTTATGGATATCATTTGTTGGAGGTGGTGTTGGGGGTTGAGATGAACGATACCAATCCTTTAAGGGGTCTTTGAATGCATCCA
This sequence comes from Nuphar pumila, assembly GCF_984573655.1. NCBI lineage: Eukaryota > Viridiplantae > Streptophyta > Magnoliopsida > Nymphaeales > Nymphaeaceae > Nuphar > Nuphar pumila. Next base: position 54,735,186 of record NC_143253.1, on the reverse strand, counting down.
TCTATTCAGTAAGAGTGGAATTGTTGGGAGGTTTCATTGTAGGACATAATTACAGTACCCCCAATTTAATCCCCTTGATCTGATTTCTAAACTAACCACCCAAGGATTATTTCCTCTTGAAGTGTAGTTGCTCTTTTTGAGAGAATGCCCTTCGCTTGATGCTGAGTTTTTCCTTGTCTTTTCACAATAGTCAGGGCATTGTGCAGGGGATAGATGTCTTTCTGGCCCAAAACCACATTGAACACATACTACAATACACTCTGAAAAGGATATTGATTTGGATTCAGTGCAGTAGATTGGGCTGTTAAAATGCAATTATCTTAGCAGAGGGATCTCATGCACGTCTGCTGCCATCACTGGGGGATGCTCTCCCGGTTTGCTTATCCTGCAACTGGAAAAGAGTTGTGGGGTGGCGAATCTGGTGGGGATGGAATCAAACAGGATGTAGGTCTTCCCCACTCATCAATCTCGGTGCATAGATGCCATTAAACGGTTCTTAAACATTAGTTACCATTGATACTTCCGTGTGGCAAGTGAAGTCTCTTTTCAAGCTTTGAACATGTTAGGCACTTGAATGATCCTTGTGGGGTTGTAAGTTGCAGCCTAACTAACTTATTTCCTTGTATATTTATTTCCAGATATGATCTAGACTCTGGGGGTAGTAGAATACTAGGGGAACACAATGATCTAGCGACCTGCGTGGAGTATTCAAAGGAAACTAGTATGCGCTGTATTCTTTTGTTATGCCATTATATTTATAGTGACTGATGTATTGGTAACTGTTCTCTCTCTTGTATTTTTTTCCATGGCCTTTTTAACAATATGGGTATTGCAGTCAGTTGTGTTTTTTTGGTGGAAATTGTCAGTTCTTGTACCAAGCACTTTTAGACTACGTTGTTTGTGTTTTGATGGTTTCTTCGGCTACCATTCACTATACTTGTATGAGAGCATATCTTGAAACTTAATCACTAGTGCTTGGATTTCATGCATGAAATAGGAAACTGTTATATAAAACCTTCAGTTATACTAACATTCTGCATTCTCTGATATTAGTTAATAATTTGACCATAAATGCTTCAAAACTTTCATCTAAGGGATCTTAAGATACATGCTCCTGTACTGTCTTTCATGTTGTTGTTCCTCAAATTATGCACATTATTTCCTATGTCACAGTGACACATCCAAATGGGCCTGTGCCACAGATGACACACACAGACACGAAGTCCGACATGTTTTTGCATGCGACACACTCCAAAACGTGTTGGACTCTGTAGGTCTGTTTGAGTGAAGTTTTTTAAAACAACACTGGCCCTTTAATGTGTTTTGTTTTAAAAAAAAGGTGTTTTGTTATGAAGGGTCTTGACCAGAGTTCCCAGAAGCTTCTTAGGTAGGTGGGAAGCTCGCTTCCCGAAAACTCGCTTCGGAAGCGCGATACTCCTCGCTTTCGAAACTTCATGGGAATCTTGATTCCCCCACGCTTCTTCTATGCTTCCCATACACATGGTCTATGCTTCCTATATGCTTTTCTCACGTTTCTTTTCATGTTTTTCATGTATTTTCTCTCATGCTTTCACTTACTTTCCATATACTTTCTTTAAATTAGTAACCATCATTGTTAGATTTTAACAAAAATTTAACTATTTTACTGAAAAATCATGAAATATAAGAATCATCAATTTTATTTTAGTTTTTATTTGTTTCTTGTTCGATTCCTATTCAATTACCATATTGCTTCATCTTTTTTAATATTTTGCTTTTAAATTGATACTTCGCTTCCCGCTTCCTATAAATTTTAAAATGCTTCGCTTCTCGCTTCCGCTTCCCGTATCGTTTCCTGCTTTCGCTTCCTAGTTTGGCAACCTTGGTCTTGATAGATCAATAAGAGAGAGAGAGAGAGAGAGAGAGAGAGAGAGAGAGAGAGAGAGAGAGAGAGAGAGAGAGAGAGAGAGAGAGAGAGAGAGAGAGAGAGAGAGAGAGAGAGAGTTTAAATTTTAATCATATAATATATAGTGTGGGTCCCAATAACGAGCACCCCCATTCTTGAGCCCAACAATCTCTCTCTCTCTCTCTCTCTCTTACCATGGCGATTCTCAAAGTTTTTAAATATTTCAAAAATGCCATGTAATATACTTTAAAATTCACTCATACATATATATATATATATATATATATCCATTTCTCGTTCAGCCCCATTCTGCCCCATAGATTTGAATTGTTTTATGATAGATCTGAACCATTAGATGTGTTTAGCATGATCAATTTAGTGAGAATTGACTCTTGGATCATGTTTTGTCAATGAAAAAACATGTTTTTATGAGCTGGGAAAAACTGGTGCCTTCATAGCCATTGATTTTGTATCACCGAAAAAACCTGTATATAGGTTAGATTTTGGTGACCCAAAAGCCAGTTCCCACTAAACAAAACCTATAGATCACATCTATGGTGTTAGATGTGATAAAAAATACCAAAAAAATGCGATTTTGAGGGGTCAGAACGAGAAAGTAAGAAGAACCCGTGCATTACTATATATATATATATATATATATATATATATATATATATATATATATAGAGAGAGAGAGAGAGAGAGAGAGAGAGAGAGAGAGAGAGAGAGAGAGAGAGAGAGAGAGAGAGAGAGAGAGAGAGAGAGAGAGACGTTTTTGACGATTGCTGAAACCGCTTTGGAGGCTTTACTTTCGTCGACAATCGGTGATGACTCTGGGTGACACCCGATTTTTTGACAACACCTATATGTTTCGGCAATGCCAAGAAAAACTGTTTTTTTTTCTGATCACACTCTTTGTGTCCTTTGCAGTGAGTGGATGAATCTCGCCGGGAGCACTCCTATGGCGGACACTCTAGTACCAAAATTTTCATCACCGAAGAACTCAAAATGGATAAGTCCTTTGGGAACTACCATGTTTGGCTTACAAACATGATTCTTACTACCATTGTTTGTTTTGAGGAAAAACAAATAATTTACTAACCTTTTTTTGCAAAAGAGATCTGTATACGCCTCACCTTGAGGCGCGCCTCGCCCCGAGGCGTGCGCCTCAAGGCGTATGAGGCGCACGCCTTGGGGCATTTGCGCTTTATGCTTGTGCCTCAAGGCACAAAGGCCCTCGCCTTGAGGCGAGGCGCGCTTTTAATAACACTGGTGTGGCGTATGCACGTCACGTACACGTACATATCCGTATCTTTGTGACAGATTATTTCAATTAATATCTTCAAATGACAGTGCAAGAAACTGTTTTATTTCCTAAAATTCCATATAGCTCCATGTTATCTTTTTTTTATTTCCCTTGGAAGTTTTCATCTTAACGAAGAATTACAATATTCTATGTCATACTTGAAAACCAAATTTTCCCATTTGATGTCATAAATCACTATATATTAAATCTAACAACTCAGAACAATAATTTAGGAGAACTTTGCCAGGAAAATTTATGCATTTATTCTTTCTTTTGTATGCTATTTTACATTTTCTACTTTCAAACTGTCACATGGGTGCGGGACTTTCAAAAACCTTGGGTGCGGGGGTGCAACAAAAAAAATATATATATATATATATTATATAATTTTTAAGTTTTATCAGTTAACAATATTAACACTAATGAAATAAAAAACAATTATCACAATATCTGATTTAACTGAGCCATTCGCAGTTTCACCGTCTGAATTAGTTCATACTTACACATGCATGGCTCAATCTTTGAGACAAGCATATGACTAATGGCAGGATCAACCGGGTAGCATCCTTCGTAAACATCGCAGCACTGGCCCGAAGGCCGCGCAACTGCGAAGCGTCATCCGTCGATTCCGACATTGAAAATATCAGTGCAGGAAGGAGAGTTGTTTCGACTCTCCCCCACTTGAGCTAACACATACCGAACATCCGAAAGCCCACATAGCGGCAAGGGAACCAACAACGACAGAATGCTGCAGCCACGACGATGTCGGACCCCTCCCCGACATTCTAAGAGGGAGAGAGGGAAGATGGAGAGGAGAGGAGGCAAGCAGAGGGAGTCAGAGAGGAGAGGAGGAGAGCAGAGGGAGTCAGGGGCATACCTAAAGAGGTCCGGCGGAGCGATCGACGACAGTGTCAGAGGCGGCGTCGGGGTAGGCGGAGAGCAGAGTGAGTCGGAGAGGAGACGAAGGGAGGATTAGGGCAAATTTTTTTTGCCCTAATCCTCCCCTCTGCAACCCATTTTATCGGGCATATTTTTTTTTTAAATCTAAAAACTGGACCAAAATGACCTTGGGTGCATTGACCACACCTAGGGTCAGGTTGACCGCATCGGGTGCCGCACCCGCATGTGCACCCTCATCGCATCGCGTCGACGCGGGTGCGACACCTGGTTGGCCGAATCCTTGTGACATAGCTTTCAAAAAATACATATATATTAATCCAATCTTGATCACATGTTTTAAAGCATGGAAAATTGGGAATTTGCATTTTCTATCATAGTGTGCTATAGTAAGGGGTTAACAACTCAATAAAGCAAATGTTCTTAATTGACAAGTGGCCCACATGGCTATTTTAACGTAGTTGTCTTGTCTACTTGTGATGGTTGAGAAAGTACATGTATTTTACCTGTATTTATTATTTATTATTGTTTTTACATTTACTGAGATTTTCCCCACATTTTCGCAAACAATCAATTCTAAAAAAATCATTATATCAACCCTGCAGAGAAAACCTTGGAATCAGATTTGTTGGTATTATTCGAAGTATCAGTTCCAATCCTGCCACATGGAATTTCGTAACTCAAGATTGTTTTGCAAACTGCTGTCACAAAGAACACCATTAAAGAGAAGATACTAAGTATGAAAGAACTAGGCTGTATCATCGAAGTACCTTTTAAATGCATAGCATCAATTCTGGAAAACCTGTCACACGGACACTTCATTTAGCAATTGTATCTTGTGTCAACATGACACAACACTTGGACACTTCATGAATACAGACAAACTAGTTTCATAGACAATCAACACTGTGTCATTAACTTTGTCTATTTCCTTTTTATGATCTTATTTACTTATTTTGCATTCACCTGAGTTCTTTTTTCTTTTAAAAATTGTAATCAATTAATCAATTCCAGTTTCAACCTAGTTTCATTATTTGATGTTCCTAGCTATAGTGATTTATGATTGTTTTTTATAGACATACACACATCTAATTTTTGAAAATTATTGTATCTTACGAAGCATATCCGCATCGTATCCCATTCTCGCATCTGTATCCATGTATATAAAAGAAAACACCATAGTAGCCCATGGTTTTTCATCTTGCAGGGCTATACTTTAGCTTAGTCCCTCAATTCATAATATCATGCATGTCTTTGCTTATCTGCTTATCATAATCATGTCAAGTTGTCAACATCTGGTAGCAGAACAATGCCATTTTTAGAAGAATACTGTACAATCATGGCAGGATCATAGTCCATGTGATTGAATCCGGTAATGCAATTTCTTATAAAGTTATGGTTCCTATACTTAGTTTTTGAAGCATAAACATATACTTGCAGTCACTACCAATAATGAAATATTGTTTCATGTGTTGCAGTCTATTGTAACACCATTGTTAATGCTTTTTACTATAGTTGCTTACAAAAGTCTATTATGTGGTTAGCCTATTATAGACTGTCAACTTTCCATGCATCCATCTTGGATTTAGTAGTTTCCACTGTTGACTATTTTTTAGGATTTTGCAGATCAAGTAATTACTGCTGGTTTTGACAAACAACTTATATTTTGGGATTCCCGTGAGACAAAGAACAGTCTGGGATACTCACAAAAGGTGGACGCTGAGGTGGATTCTATGTCCCTTTCTGGAGTTCATTTGATTGTGGCCCTGGGTGCAACCATTTGTATGTATGACTTACGAATGCTAAAAAGACCGATTCAATCAAATGAATCTTGTATGAAGTATCAAGTAAGATGCATCCGCTCAGCCCCTAATGGTCTAGGTAGTTTGCTTTGTCTCTTTGGTATATGCCCATTTAACAATGCATTTTCAATGTGTATTCACTGCATGTATCACATGGACACTTAGCATGTGTGTCTTTCCACGTCAACATGGCACAACACTGGATGCAATACCAGACACCGCACAACACTTCATGGACATAATAAAGCTTGCACAATGATGTGTCCCTAACTTTGTCTTTTTCTTTTTTAATGAACTTGATTGTTTACTTTGTACTAGTATCTAGTTATTGGGTATATTACTGTGGATCCTCGATTTTTTAAAGGATTTTGAAATGGATTTTTAAAAGCGAATATTTGAAAATGGATCCAGATTTAGATGCTTGAGAGACAAGGGTTTTGTTCTTCAAGAACATAAGCCTTTTCTCATCCGGTAAGCAGGGATCAACCGATTTAAGGGTGAAACTTTTCGTCATATGGTTCTTGTTGTGTGATCTAACGTACCTCGACTTGAACTGTACAAAAATGAGAGATAAACATGCCATAATAAATGAGATAAAATAAAATAATAGAAATAAATGAAGAGGAGGAGCTTACCACGAGCTTTGGTATCCCTCCTATGACATTGACAAGCGTGAGATGAATCCGCCGTGGGATCAACTCCAAAAGGGCTTGGGCCCAGCAAGGTGGACCCAGTGGGGCTATGGATCTAGACCTAGAAGGTAGCTAGTGAGCTTAGTTAGGGTGAGGGCACATGGCTAGGATGACCTCTCATAGTATCAACCTAAGTCACAGGGATTCGGCTAGCAGGGTGCCGCACCCGCGTCGACGCGACTCCACGCGGGTGCGGTCAACTCGACCCTGGGTGCGTTGACCACACCTAGGGTCATTTTGGTCCATTTTTTGGATTAAAAAAAAATTTGCCCTATGAAATGGGTTGCGGAAGCCGGGGGAGCCCCCAAACCCCCCTTCCTGCAAGGGCAAAAACTATGAATCAGGCTCCACAACTCATCATGGACATGATCTTCTCTTTGAGAAAGAAATCTCTGACAACCTCAGAAATGTCTTTAGATACAATAGACTAGAATGAAGTAAAGAAGCTATCTCGGTACCCATCTAAGCTTGGGGTGCTATCTCCATCAAGAATAAAGACCACCTTAACCACCTCCTCTTCCAACCCCACGGATCTGGACAACCTTTAAAAGGGTTACGATTGATGTAGCCCCTGACAAATAACTTGAAGAAATAATTTGAGGCCTCTCAAAAAATACTCTCTTCCCACCACATAGGATTTGTCCTCCCTCTGAAGTCAGTTCATCTGTTTACGCTATGTATTGCAGTTTGTCATAAGGTGGAAGAGTTGGGATGATCTGAACATCCAATGGTCATTAACGAAGCAACGATCGATCCTACTGGCGCGATAGTTAGGACCAACTTGCTTGTTATGCCAAGTAAAACAGGAAGACCCATAATCAATCTCTATCAGTCCTGCTAAGTCTATGAAATCATTGAATTCATTGGCACCCATATGATAGGTAGTCAAATCCCAACATTTAGAAATATGTTTGGTAACCTTCTGATCACTAATGAGCAATCATGGATGCGGGACCCGCACCGGGGGAACCCCCGGATCCCCCTTCTCTCTCTCTATATATATATATATTACATTTTTGCCCCTACCGCACCCCTGCACCCAAGGTTTTTGAAAGTGCTGCACCCGCACCCGCACCCGCACCCGCACCCGCACCCGCACCCGCACCCATGTGACATAGGTATCAACACTCTCTCATTGAAGTTATAGATGCCGAGAGAGGGATTCTATGCCCCTATTTATAGGTTTTTAGGTAGCCCTTTGTGTTGAGCTCATAGATTGATTTTGATGATTACAAGACTCTCCAAGGGATAATACTTGAATCTTAAGTATGCAGAGATTTGATCTTAATCATATTGTTTATAAAGTTCAAAATGCAGGTAAAAATGTCTCAAAATGTGTTAAAAGATTAATCATAATCGATGGAAATAGTTGAGCAAGAATTGGAGTAAAACTGGCAAAGAAATATGATTCTAATAAAGAAGAGTCGACCCTTGAAGAATCTCTTGTTCGTATCAGTCGACCCTTGAGTTGTAGAGTCAACTCTTGAAGCGCATCAAAGTCGACCCCTAAAGAGCATCAGAGTCGACCCCTTAAAGAAACAAATGAAAAGCATGGTTTCTGTTCAAGAATGACTTGACCCCTACTAAGGAATAGTCGACTCTCAAGGGAGGATGAGTCGACTCTCAAGGAACAAAATGTAGACACTATGACTGAGCAACTATGAGTCGACTCCCATGAAGAAGAGTCGACCCTTTATAAAGCAAGAGTCGACTCCCATATAGAAAGAGTCGACCCTCAAGAATGAAGAGTCAACTCATTTGGAACATGAGTCAACTCACAAAAAGGAAGGGCATACTCTTACAAAAGAAGAGTCAATTCTCAAGGTGAAGAGTCGACCATCGGGGAGGAAGAGTCGACTCTCGGAGATGCTGAGTCGACTATAGAGTGTAACAGACAGATTTTAACGGTCTTCTAGCCGTTGCAAAAAGGTGTTCTTCATCCCCAATGGCTATCCAACAGATACTTCTCATCCCCAACTATAAAGGAGGAATGCTTTAGGGTTGTCGAAATTATATCTATCAAGTACATCAAAGACTCAAACTTTCAAGCACTTCAACGCTCTCCAACAATGAACTACTTTGATGTTCTTCTCTTGTGCTGAAAATATTTTAGGCATTTTGTTTTGGGTTTCACTTAGTCTTGCTTATCATTGTATTGAGATCTTATATTGTGAGAAGAGTGACTTGTATCAGCCAATCTTTGTTTTTGTAAGCTATAGGGTTGAGCTACAATGAGCCGAAAAAGCTCACGTTCTTGTTTCACAAGGGATGCAAAACTGTTGTATTGGTTACTAACATCGTTAAGCTAGTAGTATTAGTGGATTGAGTGTGTGGCTAAGAGGACATAGGCCGAACCTCTATATATTTGGTGTCGTGCTTTATCTCTTTCTCCCTATCTCTTTTTATATCTTTTTGTGTGAAGTTAAAAGTTTTTCAACCCAATTCATCCCCCTCCCCCTCTTAGGTGTTTTGCCATATTGGGACTCAATACTTTGGACCCTAATTAGTGGGATTTTGGATCTGGGTATCTAGGTTTGGCTGCTGCACAATAGCTTGAATATGATTGGCGGTTCTGATTGGCTGAACTATGTACTTAGAGGCTAAGACTTATCCTAGGGTTTTGGAAGGTCTAATCGCAAGATCTTGGGTTCTTGGTGTTGAGAATATGAGGTTAGTGTAATGAGATATTGCAGAAATATAAAGAGTGCTTATAAGCACTTACAATAATGAATAAAAGAGACAATATCACAAATCCACAAAGGGACAATACAAGCACAAGCCTTTAAGAAGGCAACAATATAAAAAGCCTCTTATTGAAAGAGAGAGAGCTCTCAAGAATGAGAAATATACAAGGGGTTCACCCCTATTTATACAAGAGGGAGAGGAGAGAAGGGATGGCCAAAAGGCCTCAAAAGGAGAGCCCAAAAGGGGGCTCCCATAGAGTCGTTGGGAGCCCCCAACGGTCACATTTGTGACCGTTGGGGGCTCCAACGACTCTAAGGTTGGAGCCCCTTTTAGTCCTCAAAAGAAATAAAAAAAGAATTAAAAAAATAAAAAATAAAATTACATTTTATCAAAACTTGAAAATAGTTGTTTTCTAAAACAACTATGTGAAATTACAAAAATACCCCTATCAGGTATTGATGTAATATATATATATATATATATATATATATATATATATATATATATATATATATATATATATATATATATATATATTAGATACATTTTAACAGGTAGGACCTAAGTCCAAATCTGGTTTGTTTGTGAAAGGCATAATGTATTTATTACTCAAAGGGGGAGTTTTGTAATTTGTCTTGTTATATATATATATAGTTAAATTCTTCATGTATAATTATGTACTATATATATATCTCTATGTATATACAATAATATGTATATATATGTGTATATAATTTATTTTTTTATAGTGATATTTTTTGGAACAAATTTGGACTTAAACTAAGTTTGACTAAACCTTCCCTGCACCCAACGACTAGATTTCTAGCCATTGGGCTCTCCCAACAGCTAGAAATCTAGCCTATGGGAATGGGCCTGCACTCTTTTTACTTTTTTCTTCTTCTCTCTCCTCTTTATAATGTATATATACATATAGGGGTCTTCCCCTCCTTGTAAAGTATGCTTTTGCACAATCTCTCTATTGAATAATATATATATATATATATATATATATATTTTATAGTCATTGATATATCTCCTATGTGGGGTTTGCGAGTGTGTTCTTTTAGAACACTTTGTGGTTCCCTTTGTGGGTGTTGAAAGTGTGTTTCTTAGATAACACTTTTGTTATCTACTCAAGTTGAAGATTGGTGGACTTTTGGTTCATGATTGAAGTCTCCTTAAATCTTTACATGGTATCAGATCTTGGAAGCATTAAAGCTCATTTGAAGACCCTTCTTCAAAGTGTTGGTGTTTTTGCAAGTGTTCAAGTGATCGTGTTAATCATTGTTGGAGGAATGCTTGTGTTCATTGCCTTTCCTTTCTCTTCTCTTCTCTTTTCTCTCTTTATCTTTCTCTTTCTTTCCTCTTCTCTTAGCCCTTGCAAAAATGGATGACAATGTCACCATTAAACCCATAAAACTCAATGATTTTAATTGTATAACATGGAATTCTATTATGAAGCACCTTATTTAGAGAAAGGGGTTATGGGGACTAGTAGGAACCCAAGCTAGTTCTCACTAAGGTAAAGGGTGAGAAAGAGGTACCTCTAACCGAAAATGAGAAAGTTAAGGCTATAACCACTTATGGGAAGAACTTGAAGGAATGGAGGATGGGACATGACAAGATCAGGTCTTGGCTTATTAGTAGTATGAATGTGAAAAAGTGTTCAAGCCTTGCTAATTTTAGCATGCTAACAAAGCTTGGGATTATCTTGAGAGAATGTATTCTCTTTGGATTATGGTCAAAGGGGATAGAACTATTAGAGAATACTATAATGACCTATCCAAACTTTGGGAAGAATTGGCTCTTCTAGATCCAAAGTGGCATTATCCCAAATATATTGAACTCTGCCAAAGACAAATAGATGTAGAACACTTTTACCAATTCATTAATGGTTTAAGATCGGAATTTGAATCTACAAAGTCTATTATTCTCCATAGAGGAAAAGTTTCCTTTATTGAAGATACTATAGAAGAGTTGAGTATAGAAGAAAATAGATTGAAAAAGCATGTAAGCAAAAGTGAAGATGATTCTGTCTTAGCCATTTATAAACTTACAAGTTATATTCATACATATAAGCCACCTCACTATAGAAGACAAAGAAATGACTATGAGATAAAAAAAATCATTTGTTATTATTGTCATGAACCGAGTCACACTAAGCCTCACTGTCCTAAACTAAAAGGGACATTTAAAAAGAAGGTTACTTCGGTTGGTGTTAAAATGTATCTAATATATATATATATATATTAGATACATTTTAACAGTTGGCTCTCAAGAGTCAAAGGACAAGTACATTATTACACCTCAAGAATCATCTATTGGAAGTATGTCTCTAGCTCAATTAGTTGAAGCCCTTCAACCTCTTCTTAAAGGATCGTCTTTCTTAGATGGGGCTGCGGTATCATCTTATTCGGACCCAGGTAAGATCCCTTGGCTTCTTGATTCTGGTGCATCTTTTCACATGGCCCCAAACAATGATATTTTATCCGAATGTTATAGCAACTCAAATGTGTCAAAAGTTTTTACGATCGATGGTACGCCTCTTGAAATCAAAGGAATAAGAAGTTTTGAAAAGGATCTTTCAAACTCCAAAAAATTTCTCACTCCAAAAATTAGATACATTCTTAAATTAAATTTAAATCTCTTATTCATGTCTCAAATATCCGATTACAATTGTAATATCTCATTCTCTTCAAATGAATGTTTGGTGTATGATCGCCAGTCAGGAAGCTGATTGGGCAAGGCCATAGAGAGGGAGGTTTCTACTATATGGATTTTTTGGAAATACTGAAAGATGCTTTTTATTGTAATGGCCAAAAATAGATTTAAAATTATGTCATAGAAGATTACGACATCCTAGTGTATCTAAAATCCAATATTTTCCAAGTTTGAATTTTTTTTGTAATATTAATGATTTCACTTGTGAAGACTGTGTTCTTGGAAAAATGAAAAAGATTGCCATTTAAAGATACAACTTTTGTTTCATCTACACCATTTGAGTTGGTTCTTTCGGATGTTCGGGGTCTAGTACTAGTTGTGTCTAAAGGTGGATATGCATATTATGTTATTTTTGTGGATGACTTTACTAGATATACTTGGATTTACTTCCTTAAGCACAAATCTGAAGTATTTTCTCATTTTCAAAGTTTGCATAAGATGGTCAAAAATAGATTTGAATATTTTCATATTTCGTACTGATTCAAGAGGAGAATTTTTGTGAAATGAATTTAAAAATGACCTCCACTCACATAGCATCACACATCAAAGATCTTGTCTATACATACCATAACAAAATGACTTAGCTAAGATAAAACATATGCACCTTATTTAAACTTCAAGGACTTTACTTATTGCTAGTTATGTGCCTAAGGATTTTTGGGCAGAAGTTGTCCTGCCTGTTGTTTATCTTATAAACAAAATGCTATCTTCTTCTTTATACAATATTTCACCAAGTGAAAAACTCTTTAAACTCACCCCTGATTATTCAAGATTACAAACTTTTGGTTGCAAATGTTTTATTTTTACCAATAAGAATAACAAATTTTCTCCTACAACTATTTCTTGTGCCTTCTTTGGTTATGCCGATAACCAAAAAAGATATAGGTGTTATGATTCTAAAAATGGAAAATTATACATATTTCAAAATGTAACCTTCTTGGAAAAAGAAAAGTTGTACAAAATTTGGATTTAATGACAAAACCCTTACCAAAATGTCTAGGACGCGAGCTGCCAGCAGAAATAGTGGGATCTCGTGACCTTCTCGCAATCGCGCCATCGCCTGTCTCGTAACCTTTTCATCACCTGTGCCCATAAAATGGGTCACTTTCATGAAAAACTAGTAGGTGCACAAGTAAGACAATATAAAATAGAATTAAGTACATGCATTTAATTCTATCATGCTTAGCAATTGAAACAAGTGAAAAGCCACAACTAACATCAACAATTAATTAGCAAAAGTAAAATGCTACAACTAGCATAAGCAGTTAATCAACAAGGAATATGAACAAGATAACTTTTGTTTCGATATTAGCTTACCTGCAGGTACGCAAACGACACGAATCGTAGAAACAACTGAGAGTAGTTCGGGGGTCTATTATGCCATGTATTTTTAATACCCTTAATAGCTAGTTGAGTCAACTCCTAAGGGGACGGTCGGTGACCGAGAAAGGATTTTTCAAAAGCGTACATAGACAACAGATGCATCCTACTTTTGCAGAAGTCTATGAGATCTACCACCTAGGATAATCTCTAGTAGTCTCGTCCCCTAACTATGATGACCGGGGATACCGAGTCATTGCTTGAGGGGTGGTTGTTAACAACTTGTCCATCAGAGTTTTTGTAGTATCACATCCTCTCCCTTGACAAGAAACAGTGGGTCAAATGAGTGCTTCAGGTTTTATTTAACTGAAAACCCATTCTGGATGCTGTGGTCTTTCGACTCAACTCGAGAATATTGCCTATAAAGGCGAATCATCACTATTTATGTGATTGCAACATTGTGCCAGTAGCACGATTCGAGGTCGCATGACCGTCTCATCCAGTCATCGTGGTACTAACGTACCATGCATGTCTACAAGTACACTACGATAAAAGGGGTATAGGTTTCTAAAAAAGAAACTCCATCACAATGTTTCACAAAGATTTAATGTAATACAAAACTCATGATTTGACATGATTTATCTTTCGAAATAGAAGTACAACTCTTGTGCCATTCACACGGTATGAGATCGTCATAGATCTCTCATCCGTTTATCATAGTATCTGTATGTTGCGTAGGGCTCGATACTAGTTTCGATAAATGGGATACGAGTTTATCAACAAAATTCCACCCAAACACTTGCTCGTGCCTCTCATCGGGGTTATCTGAGTCGTATCATATACACAAACATAAGTAGTAAAAATACTTCTCCCAAATATGGCGATTTGAGAGACTTGGTTGCTATCTCGCAATAGGAAGGATTTCCATATTCTGTTTTACAAAACTACGCATTTGAAAAACAGTTTTGCGCTAGGAATCCCCTTTTTAGAGAACTAAAGTGCATAAGTGCGACTCACATCTTTTAAAACAACGAGCGAAACAAGATACACTCAAGGCTACACTTATGCAAGTGCAAGTCAGCAAAGATGCGAGCCCGTGCACAATACAATGCAACAGCAAGACACAAGCAATCCTCATTGTGCGAAACTGCGCATTGAGTGCACAAATGCGTAAGCAGTGCATGAAGTACAAAACCGTACCTCTACTAAATAAATACATAAGAAGGTAAATGCATAAAGCAAATAACCTTTGCACTAAAGCGCAATGACAAAGTAAATGACAAAAAATAGTAAATGCAAAAGCAGTAGCCTGTGCACTAAAGCACGACGACAAGTAAATGACAGAAAGCAGTAAATGCGAAAGCAGTAGCCTATGCGCTAAAACGCGATGACAAGTAAATGACAGAAAGCAATAAATGCAAAAGCAATAGCATGTGCACTAAAGCACGATGACAAAGTAAATGACATAAAAGAAAGCACACGGATCACAAAACTGCATCCTTGAGTTAAAATGCACATATATATATTTTATTTTCGTTTAAATGTTAAATGCTTAATTTAGTTTGTCTATTGTTCTTTGCGCAACTTTCCCCTACCTTGGGGAGTCTCAGGGTTGTGCTTGCCTTCAAGAGTAAGTAACGAAGGGCTCGGCTCGTGGGGCACGAGTGGGATCTTTCGTGCGAGCTGCGAAAGACAAAAAGTAATTATTCTAAAATAGAAAGAAACGTCGATCCGCGTTAGGGGTCGACCCAAGGAAATGAAAGAAGGGGGGCAGACCGGTCTGTCTTGAAAAGGAAAGGGGCAGGGGCTCAACCCTTGCCCGCCTGTCTGCCAGAAATGGTGAAAAGGGGCAGGGGGCGCAACCCTTGCCCGCCTGCCGGAATAGAGGGAGACGGAGGCGACATGCTAGAAAAAAAAAGGGAAGGGAAGGGGGCTGTGCCCCTTCTCGCTTCTAACCGTCAACAAGGAAGGGGCACAACCCCTTCCTCGATGGCCGAAAGTAGAGGGTGCAGGGAGGCGGAGGCTGGGGCTTCGCCCCTGCCTACTGTAAATACACAGGCGTCAAGGGGCGTCGCCCCTGTCGGTCTGCCAAAAAACGAGAGGCAGGGTCTAAAGCCCTTACCGACCAACCAAACACAGGCGGCAGGGGGCGTTGCCCCTGCCGGCTTGCCGAAAAATGAGAAGCAGGGGCTAAAGCCCCTGCCGACCAACCAAACACAAGCGGCAGGGGGCGTCGCCCCTGCCAGCCTACCGAAAAACGAGAGGCAAGGGTTAAAGCCTCTGTCGACCGATTAAACGTAGGCGGCAGGGGGCGTCACCCCTACTGGCCTGCTCGAAAATGAGAGGCAGGGGCTAAAGCCCCTGCCGACCAACCAAACATAAGCGGCAGGGGGCATTGCCTCTGCCAAAAAATGAGAGGCAGGGGCTAAAGCCCCTGCCGATCGACTAAACGCAGGTGGCACGGGGCGTCGTCCCTGCCGGAAAACGAGTGGCAGGGGCTAAAGCCCCTGCCGACCGACTAACCACAAGTGGCACCGACCGACTAACCACAAGTGGCAGGGTCGTCGCCCCTACCGGAAAAAGTGAAAAAATAAGATGAAGACAAGGATGAAGAAGACAACAGATGGAAGGAGAGAGTCGGGGGCGTACCTGGAGGTCACCGACGCACCCAGGGGTCCCTGGCTCCGGTGAGCGTTCTGTCTACAGAGAGCGGGAAAACCAAGAGGGAGGAGGGGGTGAAGTGGCTAGACGGCAAGGTGAGGGAGGTTGCCGACATCGATGGCTGGAAAATGATGAGAGAGAGAGAGAGAGAGCACTACCAAAGGGGGAAAGGGTTTTTTGATTGAAAACCCTACCCCTCTTCGTGCTTTAAATAAGCACCAGGGGGGGGGGTTACCAGATTTGGATCTAGGTCAGATCCGAATCCGACTCGGGTCCAAATTTGTTTTTTTGAATGGATTTTACAGCAGTCATCATAAAGCCATCTCCCAACCGCGACATTCACCTGCTCAACTAAATACTAAGAAGTCATAGCAGTAGGAATGTCGGGTTGCACCCCAGGGGCAGTTCTAGGAGGGAAAAAACTCCTAATAGAGCTTTTAGCTCTACTTTCTCTCGATGAACTCCCACCTCCTCCTCTTTCTCCTACCTTTTTTTTGTGCTTGTGACACTACTACTGGCACCACCAACCACACCCTTCTCCTTTGCTGTAGAACTTCCTACTTTTGATGCTATGCTAGGATCAGAAGTAGGGAGCTCTTCTTCGCCATACACATCTTTTCATGGCTCTGCATACCTCATTTATACCTTATTCATCTCTCTTTCTTGCTTTTTTTCTCTCATGGTAGCTAGTAATTGCTGACATTGTCATTTCACGGCATCCGACAAATTCCTTGACATGCATGGGGCAACATTCTGTCGTGTCCTAGCTAATGATGCTTCAACCGAGAGATACCACTCGAAAAAACTATATGGCAATAGTTACACTCGATTTTTAATCGATTTTCATTCATTACATGAGTGCCCATTGCCATGCGGGATCATTTTAAGCCATCTTCCTCCAAAAATAACTCAATAAAAGCAATAAATAAGATTTTTTTTTACCTTAACTCACTTCTTTGGATGAAAAAACGGTGCAAATGCACTCTTACTTGACGTAATTACGAAAGCCCTCTCCCCGGCGCAAAGATCGACCCCCAAAATGGTCTCACGACTCCTAGGATGCGTGAGAAGCTCTCTAGTATGTCCTATATGAATGAGGGTTTCAAGCCTTAAAAGCCCTTTAAAACCCAAAAACTTAAAACTCCGGTTTTGCCCTTTTTAATGTCTGCCGATACCGTCAAGTTCAGTTCATGCAAACTAGTTTGCGGTTTACTAGCAGGTCCAGTGAATCTTGTATCCCTATCACTATCCACAACTAGGCTAAATAAAATTTCTTTGCCAAGAAACAAAAATATTACTATGAGTGGTTTCCCTTTATTTTTTTTTCTTGATTCTGCATCATTTCTTTAGTATGCCATGTAGTTAATGCACTTCAAATTATGGGCCACTATTTAAAATAAGTTTGATTAAGAGACATGTAATGTTTATATGTTTGGGAAATATAAGCGGCAGTGAACTTTGTAAACACCTGCCTTAGGATCAAATACCATAATTACACTACTCAAATCTATGATATGTGCAATTGTAAGATAAATAAAAAACCCTTGCAAACTTGGAATCATATATGCCTTCATAGACTCAATCATATCTATCACATATACAAGTGCAAGGTCTAGAAAAACAAACTGTAATGCACAAGTAGGTATCGTGTATGCTTGAAATTGAATGATAAGGCAGAATCAAGTGCATAGACAACCCAACAAAATGGAAAAGTAAGTTGTTTAGCTTGATGTTGGGAAGGTTTCTGAGTCATAACTTCATGTCAGTGTAATAAAATGCCAAGTAATTCCCATACAAGTTTTTTTTTACATGTTTTACATGTCTTTCATTTATGTTCTAGATCATCTTTTGCCATATTTCCTGGTCTGCATTTTCATTAAGAACCTTCTGAGAATATTTGCATTAATTTCCTGGTGTCATGTAAATTGGTTGGTAAATGATAATTGTAATTTCCATGTTCCTTCTTATGTTAAGTTTATTTTTTATTTCTATATGTCGCTTTAAATTTGTTGGATGCATTGGTGTATTTGCCATTTACTCAGTGTAACTGATTACGTTTTATTGGGCCTGACTTCATCGTAGGTTATGCTGTTGGAACAAATGGAGGGAGTGTGACACTAGGTTTCTTTGATGATGCATCTAACGAAGTGCAAGTTAATAATGGGTCAGTGTATAATTTTAATACTCATACTTTAACGTGTCTTCTAATGTAATAAAACACGAGTTTACTGCTTTCTGCAATTCTTTTAAATTTTGGTAGCCTAGCTAGATGAAATATTTAATATGTGCATGCGATCCACTGAATTATCATGATCAGAATCAAATATAATTTCAATCTGAAATGAATAAATTAGTCCATACAGGGATGATTCATAGGTAGTAGTGGGACCCTGCCTTTCATCATTGATTGTGATGTACTTGACAATAGAGCGAGGATATTCTTGAAAGCATTTACAGCCCCAGTAGGGTGCCCTACACTCTCCCCTGATTTATGGCATAGCAGGCAAATGACTGAGTTTCACCTGTCTTGAATCCCTATAAAATCAATGGGTTTTCTGCTTGCAACAAACCCAATTATAGTTGTGTATGGATGTGTATGGGCATGTGCATGTGATGTATGCATGCATGTTTTCTGTTAATTAGAAGCATTCATGTTGAACTGGGTTACATGCCAACTTTGTATAGATCCCCCTTATCAATCCTTTTTCAAGTCTAAAGTTATTTTGCAGTCTCTAGCGATTGGGAGTTTTTAGTGCTTCATAAATTCCAAGTCCTCATCAACAATCATTTCTTCCGTTTTACAGTATACTTCTGAATTTATGGCATGAAAAGGTACCTGACCAATGATATTGTCATTCGAAGCCTTGCTTGTATTTCTAATACAAGATAAAATTTCTTAGAGATAACATAATATAACTGAAAAATCCTTGCACTATCATGCCTGAGCATCATATATCTTAGTCTTTGTAATTGGGGCGTTAACATGGTTGTCTTTTCTCTGTTTTGAATGCTGGCCAAATAATGAGTTTTACGCTATTACATTATTTTTTCACACATATTTGTTCTTTGTTATTGAATATATTTTTTCTGATGGAAGCATTGGGTCAAGATCACTTGATCATGTAGACCAAAACAATAGACAAAATAATTTTGCTATAGCAAACTATTTCTAGCATGTAAATGGCTATAACGCTGATTCAACTATTTGTTGACAGATACACTTTTTGGTGTTCTCCAAAGTCAAAGAAGTCAAAGAATGGGAGGCACCATGTGGTTCCTGTGAACGATATTGTATTTCATCCTAAGTATGCTCTTTATGTCTCTTCTTTTCTTCTTACTCACTATAGATATATAATTATATATAAAAATATAAAATTTGTCTATCCATCGTTTGTATATATATATATATATCTTTCATGCTGTTTTCACAATATCGTCATGATATTTGATCAAAAATATTTTTTAAAAATTCAGTTGTGGTTAAGGATTCAAAGATTCACTGAAACCATTTCTTGTTTATCCCTCTGTAGAAAAAAGCCTTGGATATACCACATGAATGACAATGTTGATCTCCCTATCTCTCTCTGTGCAACACACATATGTCTGATAAACAGATTGTATGAGATTGTCTATGAGATAATTCTTGCTTAAATGTTCCCAAAACATTTCTGACATGTGCTGATAATAGGGATAATGCATTCATAACAGCAGATTATGAAGGGTATGCCATTGTTTGGGATGGTCAAAGTAAAAGGAGGTTGTTTGAGGTAACTTTTATTTCATCCAAATCATATGGCTTTGATATTTTAAAAAGTTCCAAAAAAAATTAGAAGTTTCTGTTTGAAATATGTCTATCTGGTGCTTTTGTTTTCACTTTAATCTAGTTTTCTTACTAAAAATCATTTAATGCTCATTTTCATGTCCTTGTTCTTGTAGTTCCCAAAGTGCCCTATGAGTATTGCATCTATGTCATACAACCGTGTAGCTCAATTATTGGCTATTGCATCAAGCTGCACATATCAAGAAGCCAATCAACTGTAAGTTTATCTTTACAATTGATTATTTACATTTCAATCTGATGGTGTTTTCTCTATTGTTCATTTTCATTTTGCATGAGGCAATATCAGTGAGTGAAAAATAATAAATTGGATGAAAAGAATATATTAAGCATAAAACCTTCATAGTTGCAGTCATTAGAGTGAGATGCTTTTAGCGAGGTATGTTTTCATGTGACCAAGTTGATTAAGCATGCACTGTTCCCAAGGCTTGAATAAGGATCAAAATGCTGGGATACTAATGCATATCATGATATAAAGATATTTTAAAGCAGTTTCTTGTACTTATCTTAAGAAAATCTCTTAAATCTGAAAGCACAAGATCCTCCTTTCTTGCAAACAGGGTATTTATAAGAATAGTGATTACACTGACCCTGAAAAATGTGTAGGAAGTTCAAGACAGAACATTACGGTAGTCATGTATCATGTATGTAATATGAAGGGGCTATCAAGTAAATGGTAAGAAATTCGAGGTAACTTTTGGGGAAAGTTCCCTATAACTTTGCAGCCAGAAAACACAATGGTTGCGACATACTTTTCACAACCTGATTTCCTGGGCAGGCAGTCTTTTTCTTTTCTACAAGTATAAATGCAATCATGAAGTGTTTGGTAGCTTTTATATATACCAATTAGGATAAAATAGCACTAGCGTTTACAAGTTGGATTATCTATCAACATAGGATAAAATAGCACTAGCGTTTATAAGTTGGATTATCTATCAACACTAACAATATATTGGGTTAAAACCAGCCAATGTGCAAGTCGGTAAAACTGGTTCAATTTAAATAAACTTTGTTTGTAAGATAATGTGCCCCAAGACACGAGGCATATTTAATCAGAGAGAGTTGCATGGAAGTTGCTTCTGGGCATCCTGTCAAGATGAGAGAATGCTTTGGCACACATGCCAGATTGAGGCTTGCTCTAACCAAAAAGTGGATCACATTTTCCACTAGAGCAGACGACTTAACCTGCTCATATTATGAAAGATGATTCCACTAATTGACTCTTCAGAATTCAGATGAATATAAGGGGGACCTATATATCTCCAAGCTTTAAAGGCACTGGCCAAAATTTGTTTCCAAGAATTTTTAAGTTCAAAAAACTCTAAGCTTGTTAGTGCCCAGCAAAAAGCTGGGTATTAACACACACACACACACACACACACACACACACACACACACACATATATATATATATATATATATATGAGGCAGCTTATGGAGGAGAATGATGGGACCAAAAAGAATATGCATAATAAACTGGGTTATTGTTGACTGTATACTTTGGGTCTAGACATGGAAAATATTTTTGATATGAAACTTATACAGATGTTATACACGTCTCTTCGTCAAGTGAGAAATCTTCTCCCACAACTGTTTTCCTTCTAATTTTCTTGTTTCATTGGTCACTATTATTGATGGCGTCTAGTGTTGACACTTATTTTGTTCTCGTTTGCATTACATGATTAACATCAGATCTTTACAACTATTTTAAGAAAATTAGGACCCTTAATTTTTCAGATTGAAGTATTCTGCATCTTGATTTTATGATTTGTATCTCCTGTAACTTGGACTGATCGCTGGTTAGAAGCCTAGAAGTGCCTATAATCCCTGATACTATTTCTTCACTATGTTCGCTTTAGTGAATGTGCTCCTTTTCTAAAATTTCATTGGATGCTTGCTTGTATTCCAAGGGAGCTGCCTCCTCAAATATTTGTCTACAAAGCCGACGAGCTTCTTGGTGGACAATTTGGTAGTGTTCTCAAGTAGAAGCATAAACTGCAGCTTTGGGGCTGGTAATTTATATCCGCAGAAAAATAGTTCTTTGTTCAAGAACAGCTGGATTTCAGCTAAGTCCATGCATGTTAATGCTGATAAAACTGTGACAGTATTTTCCAGTCAGATCATTTTTTTTGTTTGGATAATCCAAGTAAAAAGCTCCCCATCACCAACTGCACATTGGCTGGCCTCCGTTTGGTAAGACCCTTGAGGTGCCCCCTGCCCACCGGAGATTACACCCAGCTTCTCCTTTGTGGCAAGGGACGTGTCACCCATGGGTTTCAAACTTGAGAGACGTCCCATCAACTTGGTGACATTCACTAGTCGCCCCTATCAGATGAGTAGAGCCCTTGTGGGCAGTCGGATCAATTTTTTGCACAACTGATGAAGGTTGGTTGTTCATCTTATCTATTGCCCAAGTATTTGTTCTTTAAGAGGTTAATGCAATGTTGACTTTGGTCTTGTATGTTAATTACAAGTTTGTTTATATATTGGCTAGTCTGGAGATTACATGTTTTTCTGTTCCCCGAGTTGGTAATATGGTGCTCTGGTTGGTGAATCCTGGGGTAACTAAAATTTCACATACTGAATCAGAGTTTGAAGATAATGTGATGCAATCTGGCTATTTGAAATCTTGGTTCAGATTGGTGCCCAGCCAAAGTGAGGTAGTTTCAAGTCTGTCACAAAGTTTCTGGTTTTATGCCCAGCAGGCCAGGCCAGGTACTTGTTTGAATTGAACCCACTGTTCAGTATCCAACATGCATGATATGTGTTTGGAAGGGGAAATGGGAACTGAGAACTGAGAAAATTGATGGTAACCAACAAGCATGAAATGAACATAGAATTGATGGCTTGCTTGTGTGTTTGAAAGGGAATAAATAAGGGTAGGGAGTGGCGATATGGATTCTCTGGCGAAGATGGTGACTGGTCAGAAGGCTTTACCGGAAAAGGTTTCTGAAAATACACTTAAGAATCAGGAAGTTGGATGATTCCCCACGTAACCCCATCCTCTGAATAAAGGAAGTGGACCTTGCAGAACCAGATTAGAATTCGGATTCCCTATTATTTTTGGTGTGCTTTCCTATCCAAAACATGATGCCGTCAGTGTGTTTGGGTTCTCACTAATATGACGGGCTACAAGATTGGATACTTAGACTTTTTTTTGTTGTTGGATAATCCAAGGGAAAACCCCTTCCATGACCGACCCCAAATTGGCTGCCTTCAGTTGGTAAAACCCTTGAGGTTCCCCCTGCCCACCTGGGATTACACCCAGCTTCGACCTTGCAGGCAGGGATACCACCCATGGGTTTCTAACTTGTAACGTCCCATCAGCTTGGTGACTTTCACAAGTCTCCCCTATCAGATAAGATCAGCCCTTGTGGGTGATTGGATACGTAGACTTGGAACACCGATGTAAATAGAATTCCAATAAAGCCATCTTGTTCAATATTTGGATATCCGATTCGTGAGGTTGCTTTGCAAAGTCCAGGATGTTTGGTTGCTTTCCATTTTTGTTGGAATCTGGGAACTCTCTGAAACGCAAAATTCCAGATATTGGAGGATATCCAAACCCAGGTTTATCTGGGTTGGGATGGAATCCCCATTCCAAAGTCGAAATGTCAGTATGGTGAAGGTAATGTCTGGATTTGGATTGTTGGGATCGAGGGAGCGCTTATGTGACCGGCTATGTGAAACTGGCCAATCGCATGACAGCATCACATGGGGCCCACATGGAATGCTGTCATCTGATTGGCTGTGTCACATAGTCAGCTCACTTAACACTCCCTGGATCTCCTCTAGGATTTGGACCGCCTTGTACAACTTGTGGTGGAAAGTAGGGGTGGCCTATGGGACTGGCCTGGCCTGATAAGGGCCAGACAGGCCCGACCCATGTCTTGGCTCAAGCGCGACTCAGTTATACTTGGGCTCAGGCTGGGCCTGTCGGACCATGTGTAAATTACACGTGGTCTGACCCGATTATTCAATCCAGACAGGCACAGCCTGACTTGATTCGGGCCTGGGCTGCAAAATGCAGCTCAAGCCCGACCTGATACGGGCCGGGTACCTGACAACCCCTTGAGCACCTAGCAAGATGGCCACTCCTAGTGGAAAGCACGCCCGGACTTGATGTAAGTCTACCTCTCGGACCCAAACACCACCAGCAGAAGTTTGGCGTGGATCCAACGGTGGCCTAGAAAAGCATTACTGCAACTCCCAAGAGACTCAAAATATCGTGGAGTAATTGTCTCCGTTTTGTTCATACCTAATTTAAGAAGGGCTCAAAATATCGTGGAGTGTTTTTTTCTGGGGTGCAGAGTCTTTAGACGACACCCAATTTATTCTGAAAGGGGACACCAAAATTATGAAACTATCACAATAAAAGGTGGTTTTAATATAGAGAAAATTTCAAAGGTGGGTCACGTAAGGCAGGGTGGTCGTGGGCTCCACCCTAAGAAAATATATGGTGGTTCTTTACTATGATACCATATGCAAACACTGTTGTTTGCATAAATCTAGCCACCAAATGATAAATGTGTTTAGCATGATTTTTTATTTTATTTTGATAAGCAAGCTGGGGTTAGGCAGACTCCTACCAGATATCTCTTAAGCCCCATGTGTCAGAGGGATTCGAACCTGGGCCTTCAGCTTTGCACAAGACCCCGCTTACCCCACGGGATACCACCTGGGTGGTGGCATGATTTATTTAGTATATTAGAAAGTTTTATCACGTCTAATTTAACATAAGATTTCATTTTTGAGACTGAAAATCGGCAGCTTACAATTCATGAGAATTTCATTTAGGACAATCTTTTGCCTCTAATTTAAAGATGGGCTCACTTTTTTTAAATTTCTAAATGCTGATTTGGATCCAAACCAGACCAAACAAACCTAAATATATTTATCATGGATCCTACCCAAATTCGGACAAACTTCATCCGAAACGAAAGATAATTGGACGCAAATTCATTATTATCAGGAAAAGACTTCTAGAACATTTGTTTGATTATTATCAGGAAAACTATGTTTAGTATAAAAAAAAATTAGGAAAGAATAGCACCGGATATGAAATATTAGGTCAAAGTAACACTGCAGTGAGAAACTATCCGATATAAAAATGTGCTTATAAATAAATAGTAATAAACAGAACTAAAATATCTAGTATCTACGCAGCGTTAGAAACACGCTACATCATGAGCATATCCACACATTGTGTCATGTCTTTTAAACACAACTACATTGCTTTTTATTTATTTTTTGGATAATCTAAAATAAAACCCCCGGACTCCCGTAGATAGAAAAAACCCTTAAGGTCTTCCCTGACCACCGGCAAGTATATAGCCAGGGACGCCACTCTTGGGTTTCGAGCTTGTAATGTCTCATCTCAACTTGATGACATTCACAAGTCGGCCCTACCATTAAGGGGAGCCCTCGCGGGCAGACACAACTACATTGTTGGGGGGAGCCTAAGCTCAACCGTGATTGCCTTGTTCAAGCTTGGCTTATTGTGCTCACTCACTAGTACTTGTTGTGCTATGATTTTTTTTAACTTAAAATAAAAATAAAAATAAAAATATATATAAATCAAATTTTCATGGCTTGCTGATAAAAGTATAAATATCAATAAATAGTCACAAAATATCGCGACATATTCAGAAAATCAACCACGCTAATAACCGTAATATGCTAGGTCAAGCACGTCGTGGTATGGTATCTCGTGCCACCAACTCTCTCGCATCTCTTACGGAGGGGAGCATCCCATTCGTTCTTTAATCGGACGGCTGAAACGGTTTCCGGACGCGACGCGTTTCTCGGTTCGAGTTAAAACCCAGAGTGGCTGAGGCGCACGTCCAGGCGACGGTATAAATTGAGTCCTCCTGGTTCGCTCCACTCCCGTCTCTCTTCCTCCTAGTCCGGCGCTTATTCTTCTTCATCGTCTCACTCTCTCTCTCTGT
This sequence comes from Nuphar pumila, assembly GCF_984573655.1. Lineage (NCBI taxonomy): Eukaryota > Viridiplantae > Streptophyta > Magnoliopsida > Nymphaeales > Nymphaeaceae > Nuphar > Nuphar pumila. Next base: position 54,709,431 of record NC_143253.1, on the reverse strand, counting down.
TGCCCGAGTTATCATGTCGGACGAGGAGCACCACTTCGAGTCGAAGGCCGATGCGGGAGCATCGAAGACCTACCCTCAGCAAGCCGGCACCATTCGTAAGAACGGATACATCGTCATCAAGAACCGTCCCTGCAAGGTGATGCTTTTCGCTCTCTATGTTTCCGCTTTCGTCGATTCTCCGTTTACACGATGCGATCGGAAGCTCTACATTCTTCGTCGCATTTGATCGATCCGAGTGTTGTTCGATTTGGATTTCGTTATCGAATTCCCCGGGGCGGGGAGGAGGGGGTGGTGTTTCTGTTTTTCACCTGTTGTTTTAGGAGTTTGTTGAGTGCGGATTAGCAGTGGTCTTTTTTTTATTGTAATTGAAGGTGGTTTTGTGCGGTTATGGATATGGAAAACGATTTGCTACATGTTTTCATTTTGAGTATATATAACGATTTTTTGGTTTTCCCATGCTTGGTGTAACCCAATTTTTTTTTGTTTGAATTATGCACGTTTGCGGAAGTCGATGCATTTAGGCATTTTGTGTTTGGTTCTCTTGCATTCTTCTCATAATAATTGCAAGAAGTGTTTTTTTTTTTCCGAAAAATTGGGAATAGATCGTGTTTTGTGTCAGCCTTCATTTTGACAAATAAGCCTCTTTGAATGCGTGGCTACTGACGAACTGATAGGTTTCCGTTGTTTTGGTGGATCAAATAGGAGACCACAAATTCATTGAGATTTTTTGTAGGTTGTTGGTTCTTCCGGATATTTGGTTCTGTGCTTGTGGGTTATTTTCTTTAACAGAACAATAAGAAACGAATATGGAAAATACCTGATATTGTGACTTAATTCCGTAAATCCTTGTGAGGGAAATTAGACTCTGTTTGGGAGGTGGAGGTGGAGATGGGGCCCTCATTATATCTGGAAGCTCGGTATTTTGGGAAATAGGAAGGGAGATGGGAGTAATGGACATTGTTCAACAAATTCCTGGCACCGATGTAGTTGACAACTCCACTCTCATCACCAATTTCCTTCTCCACTCCCTTCACCCCTCTCGTCTCCTCTCCAACACCGATTCCCAAACAGAGCCTTAGTGTCTTTGGAATTCAACGCAACTAGTAAATGTCATTGACAGATTACCTGGTTGATTAGTTGGATAATGGATTTGGTTGCAGTTTAGGGAGTTGTCCTTGCTAGCCTTATGTTTTTATTTTCCTTTCTTTCTTCCTCCTGCTTTTCATCCTACTTGATTGAGTCATCAAAAATATGACGGTGTCTTAACCATTTGTGCGTTCTTAATTATGCCGTTTTTTTATTTAAGTTTTTGAGAAGCTATCTCAATTAAACACGTGAAGCAGTTAACAACTGATATAGGTTCAATGATTAGTGCTTTTAATATCTTCGTTAAGAATGAATATGAAGGCAAGTTAGCTGCATAGATCACATGTTACGCTGCTTGTGCCTTACGCAAATTGCTCACCAATGTAGTTTGCTGGTTTGACGTTTCTTCTGTGAATGTTTTTTTAAGAGTGCATTTTCCAGGTATTTTACATGATGGCATTTTCAACAGGTTGTGGAAGTCTCGACCTCCAAAACTGGCAAGCATGGTCATGCTAAATGTCACTTTGTGGCGATTGACATTTTCAATGGGAAAAAGCTTGAAGATATTGTCCCTTCTTCCCATAACTGTGATGTAAGATCTTTTAACGTTCCTCTTTGAGGTTTCCCCTCTGATCACAATTGGTCTTTGAATGGATTTTGACACCACATCTTTTCATATGCTGCCAAAGGTTCCTCATGTTAATCGTACTGACTATCAGTTGATTGACATCTCTGAAGATGGTTTTGTAAGTTACTTTTCCCCTCTTCAAGATATCTACTATTTAGTGAACTGCATTACTTACTGACTTCTGTTTGACAAATTTGTCAAAACTAACAGGTGAGTCTTTTGACTGAAAATGGAAACACCAAGGATGATCTGAGACTCCCAACTGATGAGTCTCTGCTTGTTCAGGTTGGTCGTTGATCTAGTGATGGTTTTTTATTGTTTCTTGGTTTCTGGAAGCGTGATATCGGTAATTGTAGTATGCAATTTATTTTGCATTTTCTGGGCATTTTGTTTTCTATTTCTAATGTTAATGTTTTATTTTTATATATCACTAGTAATCACCTCCTTCTTCTATGCTGGAAGAGTAGCTTGATTTCCTACTCCATTTTAGTTGCACATAGCAGTTAGCAATTATACAATGACTTCTCCACAGGGTGCCAAATGAGCTATAGGAAAATTTAGTTCATCATTTTTTATTTTTATTATGAGATCATGGCTGGTTAAGCCATTCATGTGGTCATGGATGGTTTAATCCATTTTCATTTACTTCCTCTTGTCATGTCCAATATCCAAGCAGATTCTTTTTCTTTATTAGAAATAAATTAGGATTCACGGGCCTTTTGTAGTATTTTGGAAAGCAAAAAAAGGGAAAAAGAGCATATCTAAATTGGCTTTTGTAGTTAACAATCTACTTTGGTCTAAGCTGGCTGGTTCACCTCGATGACGGATTATATGGTTCCTCTTTTAACACATGTCAGTGGATTTATCTGTTCACTTTCTATTCTGAAACTTTGTCTTTTAGCAATAATTTTTTAGTGCTATGTTCTAAAAGTACCAATCATAATTACCTTATTTTTAGAAACTAAAGTTCATTTATACCTTATTTGCTATGTTTTTTGAAAGAGAAAAAACTCTTCTCTCTCATCTTTATCCGTAATCTTTATCCTTGGAACATTACAAGGATTTGCTTTTTCAGGTAGTCTGAATTAGTTGGTATTTCAGTTCCTGGACGGTTCTCCTCTCAGAAAGTTGCAGTCATTGATGTCACAGTCTCACCACCATGGCCCTGTTAAAAGTGGTGTTTTCTGCACTGCTGTTTGTGTATGCATTTCATGTTGTAGGGCTAAGTTCATGCGTGTGTTATAATCAGTTTGTGTGGATGGCCTGATTCATAATCTTTTTGTGATGTTCTATGCCACATGGGTGCGGGGGTGCGGCACTTTAAAAAACCTTGGGTGCGACAAAGCAAAAATGTAAAAAATTATATATATATATATATATATATATATAATTTTGAAGTTTTAACAGTTAACATTGTCATAATATCATTCAGCATGCATGCAATATATCAACCTAAATATCAATCAAATAAGTAAAACAAAAAAGAACTAAATTACACACCAAAAGTATATCCTACAATATATATGACGATGAAGTAATGGTTCTTAATAATTTTCTTCTTTATCATCAAATGGATCATTAGAAGGAATACTGGGCTCAGCTAAATCCATGTTTGTCATGTTCAAATCATGCTCTCCCTCGAAGTCACACTCTTCTGGGTTTACATCCCAAAATTTGGATGTTCCTTGTCTGCGTTACAAACTTAATTTGAAAATGTTAAATACAATACAAGTATATTTAAATGAAAAATTAAGAAATAATCAAATAACTAAGAGAGCAAATTAGTACCTGTATTTATCATTGGTTCACGAAAGTAATCGAAGATTTGAATGAACATATACTAAATTCTCTGCACGCTTGCTGGTGAGTTTGTTTTTCTTCATGTTGTGGATTTGAGAATATGTGCTGCAATTTCTTTCACAACAAGATCAACTAGCATGTTGTGATAGCAATCTTAATGCAAGACGTTGGAGAAGAGGTTGTTTCTGATCCAAATATTGACCACCATGTGATAGGATCTATATTATCCTCCTCTCTCGCGAATAATGTCGGTCCAGATAATCTCGAAGATGAAAATTTTCCAAACTCTTGTGTGACTTGATATAGAAGATATGCTTCTGGAAAAAGTCTTGTCGTACACATATTTCTATGTCTTGATAGCTCTGGGTCTAAATTTGGAGGGACACGACCAATACCACCTGCCCGCCACTTATTTGCATAATATTTTGGATTAAGAGAATGTGTCATGCAATGCAAAGGAGTGTTGTTTTTATCCCATCTTTTGACTAACATTGAATGAATATGGTTAAAGAATTCTGAATCATCAAATGCAGGATTTTTTTCTTCATGCTTGAAAACTATAGCTTGTATTTTTTCAATCATATTATCCCACATTTCATAAACTTTGTGAAGCATGGGCTCATCCTTATCAACTTCTCTTAACATTTTCCCAAATAGGTTGCGTAAGTTGAAGGAAGTATGCCACTCTGTCTCAAAACTCATAATCAAGAATGAATTTCTTAATTTCTTGAGCCTTGATATCATCATCAACATGATAGAATGTCCAATTTTCATCAGTCACCATGTTAACCAAAACATTCTTCACTTTTTTAATCATCTTCACCATCACAATGATGGACGCAAAACGTGTTTCAGCGACCTTCAACAATTTCAGGTCAGAATGCTTATTAAATATAACATTAGCACGATGGTGGTTAACAACAAAATTCCTAATGCTTTTGACATTTCTTTTTAAATCTTCAATCCATGAACACAAAGCATATGCTTGTGATTTTTCTTCTTCTTTAGGGTTGCAGATGCTCTTTAGGGTCAGATTTAAGCTGTGTGCTACATAGGGAGTCCAAAAAATATGAGGGTACTCACTCTCCAAACTCAACGCTGCACTTTTATAAACTGAAGCATTGTCTGTAATGATTTGTACAACTTTCTGATCACCCACTTCTTTTATGACTTCTATAAACAACCCCTTTAAATACTCTGCATTTTCATATTCTCTAGATGCGTCAACTGCTTTCAAGAATATTGAGTCACTAAGCGAATAAGCAATGAAATTGATCAGTGGACGCCTTTGAATATCTGTCCATCCATCAGAAATAATAGAAACTCCATTTTGCTCCCATGAATATTTTTTAATCTTCAGCAACCTCTCCATATTTGCCCTCTCTTCTGCAAGAAGTGTGGTTCGTATTTTTTTTAGCTTGGAGGCACATAGTCACTCAAATTACAATTTGTCAAAATGTTACTAAATCCTTCTAATAAGGATTTCTAGCCGCATTAAATGGGAGTGAACTAGAATAAAAATACCTCCCTACTTTTCTATCCATATCCCCCCTTCCATATGTATTGAATGATGCTTGTATCGTTCCTCTACCTCTTACAATGACTTTTTTTTTTTCAACATCTTCTTGGTGGGTTCCAAATGACACACTAATTGCACAAGAATCACTCATTATCTTTCTCTTCTCATATTCTTCTTGTATTTTTTTTATTGTCTTCGCATTACCTCATCAACTTTTCTGCATCCTGAAATGTCATGTCGTGGTATCTTCAACAAATGAGTCTTCACTCTTATGTAAGACCCAACAAAATCTTTTTCACAGAGCTTGCATCAAAATCTCTTGTTTCCACCACCTCCTTCTCCAGTTTTTGCAAGATTATCTACGTGTACCCATAGTGGCCCTACATCATCACTTCCACTATAACTATCAACAAAACTAGCAGCAGAACTCATATGTGGGGATGAAGATGACACAAGTCCTTTCTCTTTATCCGTCATTTTTTGTCCTGAAAACACAAAAAAAATTATATTAAAATCAATTATGCAGACAATCAAGATTTATAATATCGAGTCCAATGATGAGTTGTGGAGCCTGATTCAAGGTTTTTGCCCTTATTGGGGGGTCGGGGGCTCCCCCCCCTCGGCGGGGGTCCCGTTGTGCGTTCAGCGGGCGGGGGGGTCGTAGGAGGGCAGCACCCCCTGGAAGAAATTTTTTCTTGGGATGGGCTCGGCCCCTCCCCTGTCGAAAACGGGGAGGGGCCTCCCCTGAAATCATAGTGAGCAGGGTGGGGGGCTCTGCCCCTCCATTGTCGAAGCCCCTCCCCTGAAATCAGAGGCAGCAGGGAGGGGGGCTCGGCCCCTCCCCTGAAATCAAAGGGAGCAGGGATGGGGCTCGCGGGGGAGGGGCTCGGCCCAACAAGAGAGCGAGAGGGAGCAGGAGGGGCTCGGCCCCTCCCCTGCCGACCCAACAAGAGAGCGAGAGAGAGTAGGGAGGGGGGCTCGGCCCCTCCCCTGCCTACCCAACAAGAAAGTGAGAGGGACCAGAGGGGGCTTGACCCCTCCCCTGCCGACCCAACAAGAGAGCGAGAGGGAGCAGGGGGGCTCGGCCCCTCCCCTGCCGACTCAACAAGAGAGCGAGAGGGTACCTGCGATGAGGGAGAGGAGGAGGTGGCACTGGGCTTGTTAAAATACATGTAATCAATATATATATTGATTACATGTATTTTAACAAGCCCAGCGCCACCTCCTCCTCTCCCTCATCGCAGGTACCCTCTCGCTCTCTTGTTGGGTCGTCAGGGGATATATATATATCCAATCATACCCGATAAGGGTATTCTTGTAATTCTGCCCAATAGGGGCATTGTAGTCATTTTTATATTTTTTCTTCTTTTCTTATTTTTCCTTTTTCTTTCTTTTATTTTTTGTTTTTCCTTTTTTGAAATGCATTCACATTGGGGGTCACAACTAAGAGTCGTTGGGCCCCTAATGGTCACAACTGTGACCTTTGGGAGCCCAACGACACCTTGTTGGGCCTCCCAATGTGGTCTCTCTCTCTCTCTCTTTCTTTTCTTCCTCTCTCACACTGCTCCTTGCCTATAAATAAGTGGGGTTTCTCCCTTTGTACAATATGGCTTCTTGAAGCCCTTTCTTGCATTTATAAGATTTTATGTTTGCAAGCCATTGTTGGCTTTTGTGTATGTCCATTTTGGACTTGTTCTTTGTTTTCTGTGTGAATGTCCATTGTAGGACATTGTACTTATTTCTGCATATTTCATTACAGGGCTCCCCTGCGAGACGTCAGGAGGAGAGGAGGCGAGCGAGAGAGCGGAGCTGCGCGGGAGAGGAGAGGATTAGGGCAAAAAAAATTTGCCCTAATCCTCTTTCGCAGCCTATTTTGATCGGGCACCAGTTTTTTTTTTTACGTTAAAAAATTAGGCGAAAACGACCTTGGGTGTGTTGGCCACACCCAGGGTCGTCGTTGACCGCACCGGGTGCTGCACCCGCACGCGCACCCGTGTTGTGTTGAAGAGGGTGCGGCACCTGCTTTGCTGAGTCCCTGTGACTTAGGTGATGTATCTTGATTTTGTTGTTCATTATGGATTTAATTTTGTGATTGTCAATCTGATGGTTTGTTTCCCAATGAATTTAGGTTTATATAGTGCAATTTAGGAATTTGCAGTCTTCTATTGTCATGTAGTGCAGCTATAAGATATGGGATATGGATATTTGGTGGAGTTATCCACTAAGAATAATATATATGGGGCCATGTTATGGGAGAAAAATTGGAGTTTGTGACTGACATAATATATCATATTTGTATTATATACAATATTAGTTCTGATAATAAATATAAGATATGTCCTTTGTCCTGCATTTTGCCAAATTGCTACATGGCATGCATGCACTGTCATTGGTAAGGCCAATTTCATGTGATAATCCATAAAATATGTCCCTGAGCTGCAGACATGGTGTGTGTGTGTATTTTTAAATATAAATAAGTAGGGGGCCAAATTTGCTGGTTCGTTGATAGGTAATGGTTTCACAACTGCATATTTTCTTTTAACAATCTACAGTGGACAGTGCAATTCTGCCCATTTGCAAGTATCTATGCTATTTAACCTTATAATGTTGTGCTTCTATGCTATGTGACGAGGAGGGATGGCTTAAGAGTGTTTTCTTGGATTGGAGTGCTTAGAATAGGACATGGCATGTTAAAAACAGGCTGATGAAAATTGAATTTATTGTGAATTTCGCATTTCCATGGTCAAGATAGCATGGCCTAAACATCCTGAACAAGGTTGCAAGTACCGTATCGTTACCCGTATCGGTCGGGCCCAAAAAAAGATACATATTGTATCGTATCATAAAAATCATAACTTTTAATAAAAATTTTCAAAATTTTTAAAAAATAAAAATAATCGGGAAAATCAGACAGTTTTAAAAAAATCATAACACAGAAATAATGATGAATTGCAGTAGTTGCACTCGATTTTTAATTGGTTTTCACTCACTTCTTGAGTGCCCCATTGCCTTGTTGGATCATCTGATGCCATCTTCCACAAAAAAACTCAATAAGAAGCAAAGAAAATGATTCTTTTACCTTAACCCACGTGAAAAATTGTAGAAATGCATTCTTACTTGAGCAAACCACAAAATCCCTCTCCCTTGTGCACAAATCATTTCCCAAATCGCTCTCACGACTCCTAGGGTGCATGGATGCCCCTCTAATGACCTATACACAAATGAAGAAGTCATTCCTCAAGAGGTCTTTAAAACCCAACAAATAAAAAATGTGATTCGACTCTTTTTAAAGTGCGTCGAAGGTGTATCGTACAATACACTCAATACAAATATGCTTCACACTTGTATCACAATGCGGGTGTGTATCGTATTGATTTTACTCATAGTTACGATAGGTATTGTACGATACTTACAACATTGATTCTGACATCCCAACTGGCTACCGAATAAAACAGTTATAAAATACAGTTGAAATTTGTGTACTACCTTAATGCCTATATAAGAGCTCTACCTCCAAAAGCAACTCTTTTCAAATATTGCTAAGGTTTTTCTGACCAAGACAATTTCAATATGATATTTTCAACAATGATCATTGCTTTGGGACCTTCTGGTCATTCCAACAGATCGTGTTTCCTTGTCAGATGTTCAGAGATCTGTGCATTCAAGATTGATACAATCGGTTTTTGTTGTTGTGTTGCTATCTATGTGATATGGATACTCCATTCTGGCCCAGTATTGTGTCCCCTTATATACAAGTCAAATAAAAAACTTCATAAAAATGGCCATTTCACTGTAATCCCAGACATATCCATATGACATAGGTTGCAATCAGTTGGCATTTATATTGCTGGAACTCGCCCTAGATCCTGGGCTCCCGCATTGTTGGGAAGGCTGGTGCTGCCTATTGTATTATGTTCTTCCATGAACTTGGTTCTTTGGTTATTTATTTCGAAAATATAGGAGGTGAATGCTAATCTGTATATAGTTCTTCAATGAGCTTAGGATTATGCTTGGTGCATGGATGCAAGTGTAACTCTTGGGTTATGGGCTGCTCTTTGCAATATTAATTAGCTTGTTTTGTCTGAATTTAGTCTGTCAAGTCATTGTTTTAGGTACCACGTCTGATTCTCAAAACAAAAAAGATATTGTGGGATTACTTGGTTGTGCCATGATCTCAAAGGAAGTTTCCATTTACTGTGTGCTGAATAGCTTTCATAGTAACATATATCGGTGATATTTTCAAAATATCACGATATTATCACTATAAATTTAGCAAATGATAATATAGGCAAAATATTGTGATATTTTGAAAATATCACCAATTATCATGATAATATCAATTAGTTTTACTGGTTTTATTTATTTTTTTACATTTTAAATATGTTTTTCTTCTTTCATTTACATTTTTTACATTTTTTTTATTATTTATGTATTTTTTGTCTAAACATGATATTTTCTTATTTTTGGTATTCTTTATATTTTTTAAGCCCTGAGATTTATCACCAAACCTATAATATCGTGAGAAATAGCCTCACTGATATTTGTGACATTGATAGTTTTTTGTGCTGCACTTCACAGATTAAAGATGGATTTGGTGAAGGGAAGGATTTGGTCGTGACTGTGATGTCTGCTATGGGGGAGGAACAAATCTGTGCTCTGAAGGACATCGGCCCCAAATAGTCGCCACACAGTGTGCTCTGTTTTGGGGGTTTTTAAACTTTTTTGCTTTTTTTAATCAAGGTTTGTTTTATTCCCCTGGTTGATGTTGCACAATCACTGTTATTGGATTAAGTCACAGGGTGGTATGCTGCACAATCACTGAACCAGGTGATGACGATCCCTTCAGGAAAAGGATTGTTTCATTCCCCTGGTTGATGTTCAGCTTTAACTTCCCATGAATGGTAGTTTGCTATAGTTTCGTAATCATTCAGTACTTGTGTCATTTACATGTATGTTACAGATTTCACATGCTTGACTGCTACGTGGTGTGGTATTTTTTTCGCATTCATAAGGGTATCTATTGCTTTCGTTGTGATGATGATGATCATTCAGTACTTCCCATGAATGGTAGGTTGCTTGATTTGGTTATGCATGCCATTTGCGTAGAAAATAGTGGAATCTACGGTTTCAAATACAAGGTTGACAGATCTTGTTAGGTCTTTTTATCATTGATCAGCTTGGTGATTTGCTGTCTGATGATTCTCTGGGATCAACCCATTTGTCACTTGTTTCAGTCGTGCAATGTTCTGGCGCAATGAATCAGGTTGTCTTGCAGCGTTTTGTGTAATGAGTTGGGTTGTCGGGAAGTTTGTGTTTTGTAAGAAAATAGCCCACAGGCAGTTCTAGAAAGTAGTGGCCGGGTGCCCATAAGCGCTCTGACTCGATGGCTAAACGGTTCAAACCCATGGAAGGTGCACCTCGATTCTAAGGTCGAAGCTGGGTGTACTCTCTGGTGATCAGGGGGAACTTGAAAGATTTTACCAACCCTGAGGTTTGCCAATGTGTGGTTGGGGAGGGGCCTAACTAACGAAAAAAAAAACAAGGAATTTGCTAGGTGTCCCAGCTATGGCGCCTTTTGATTGGAGCAAATTGTGAAATCTGCCCATAATGGGGATGGGGGGGGGGAAAAGGCAGATGCTGTTAATTTGATTCTTGCCATTATGCTGTTTGATGGTGACTTGATAGCGTGCGAACTTGACTTCAAACCCTAGACCTAGATTATTGGTATTGCTTATCATCATCATCCCTGATTATACAAAGACTCTCTCTGTCTCTCTCTCTCTCTGATTTTGGGCTGATTGGTGATGGCACATTGTTAACTGTGATAATGCTATTATGGCCGGTATATGACATCCGTATTCACTATCCTTGAGATGGCATTTCTTGGCTCGACGGTGCTATAAAGGATGTGTGTTTTTTTGCCTGGTACTGCTGTTTAATTAGGCCAGAGCCATTCTTCGTCGTGCTTGATGGGAGGCGGTATCTTTCAATCCTTCCCCGCTACACCATCTCATAGAATAAAAACACCACTAGACATGCTCCAGAAGACGGCATACTGCTTCCAAACGCTGGAAAAGAGAGCCAAACGCTCCCCCGTCTTATCCATGGCTAGCCAAAATCATCTTTGGCTCCCATCAGATTGGCACCATGTAGCTGTCGCTTGGAGTTGTCTCTTCCGCGAATCACTGAATCAGATACCCTAAAATGGCCAAGTCGTGCCCATCATGTAGCAAGATCAGTAGCAAAACGGGCTTTTGGCAAAGCGACTGCCTTGAGATGGTCAAAGCTTTATGATCTTGTATGTTAAAGTGGAGCCCAATTGTTGGATCATATCTCCAGGGGAAAAGTTCACGTTTGGAAGCGAGAAAATCTTTAATAGGAAAAAAAAGTTTTGCTTATGAGAAGTTTTGATACGATAACTTTTCTAAATAAAAAGTTTTATCTTGTTTATATAGCATAAGAAAAAAATATCTGAATCGTTGATGGGTGGTGGTGGTGATGTTGAGACGGTGGGTAGCGGTGAGATGGGTGGTAGGGAGTTTACTCTTGGTAGGAAACATTCCTCCACCCTCCTGGAGGAATGTTTCCTGTCAAAAAGTATACCTTTTAAAAAAAAAACTTTCAGTTAAAAAGTATCTCGTTTGAAAGGGTAAAAAAAATTGCTACGGATTTTATTATTATTTTGCATCACTTTTTCTACATCTTTCTAGCATACCCTAAGTTAATGGATAAACGGAAGATTTGGGGGGTCAAGGAAAGAAAAGCTGTTTGGTCAACTGTCGTGATAAAACTTACCATTCGGCAAAAGCAAGATTCTGAAGGAGATGGCGTGTAAAATAGATGAGATTCTTTAAGCAATAAGGACCTTCAGTGATCATTGCATGTACGATTGTCCAAGCAATACATGAGGCAAATATCAGGTTCCAATTCTGACCTATGCAATAAGTGAAAATGATCTTTAAGTGGAATGCACAAACTGCTTGGGTCATACTGGATGGCTCGTCGATTGTCAGAATACTGAATCATTGAGATTAGGCCATGTCAACGGGTTATCCCACGTCCAACCTGAATTCGATTGGTCAGATCCTGTAACCAAATTAGGATCCAATTAACAATCAGTCTGGACCCAGCATTGAATTTTGCATCCAAATGTGAGTCTGAGCCTGACTAAGATCTGAATCCAAATACATGTATACATGAGATTTTAAGTTAGTTGGATCCGGATTCAGTTTCATTTGATCCCATACTACTACAAACCTAAATCCAAATCTGATTAAGTCAGGTCCGATTAGGTCAGACTTGGTATTGCTTAGATCCGGCCTGTTTACATCCCTAATTGTGGTTTAAGAGTTACTATTGTGATCTTTTTTTTTTTCGACAGAGAAAGTCGGGGTTAGGCAGACCCCTACCAGCTATAGAACTATACCATTGGGATTCTAACTTGCAACGTCCCAACACAAGGTGACTCGCACTAACTGCTCTAGCCAGACAAGCGGAGCTCCCGTTGGTTCTATTGTGATCTTCTAGCTTTAGTTGTTAGGGGGTAGTGAAGCAATACTCTCATCGTTACTCGTACTAGATGTGCCTTAGCCATGGTACACAATACACAGCACACACACATGCATATTCATGCGCACATGGCTTTCCTACTCTTGAAATCCGCACTGTTATCCTCTTTTCTTCTACTCGTTGGTTCTTTCAACAACATCACACCTGGGTGGCATAAAACCACAGTGCACCCTTCGCCTCGAGGGAGTCGCCTTGCTTCGGCTTAACGTGCAATGAGCTGACGCCACAGATTTGAACTTACGTCTGATACCTGTTGGTTCCCTATTTAACATCACAATTGGACCGTTGCCTCACTTGAGAAGATTTCGGAATGGGCATAGCCTAATTATGAGAGAAGCTAAATGGTCTATATCATAGTTTTCTATAAAGCCAAATCTGCGCAGTGTAGACAGCTAAGTCAATTTCTCATTCATAGACAACAATTTTCAATATAGATGCTTGTTATTCGGGACAGTGGTTTGGACAAATTCCATTGGTATAACGTTAGATCTATGATATAGATTGGGATGATAATGCCTTTAAAAAAAAAAAAAAGAGGATTGGGATGAAATTTCTTTTTCCTATTTCCGTCCGTACAAAATATGCCCAAAAGACATTCAAGGCTCTGTTTGGAAAAGATGAAAGGGGAGATGACATTTAGGGCATGTTTGTTTTGATCACAGGTTACTGTAGCTGTAAAAGTTGTCCTGAAAGTGATTTATGTGATTTACGTTCTCAAGCATCAACTTTCTCATGTTTGCTTCTAGATTGTGAATTTGACTTGTGTGAATCTATCATGTTAGAAAGAATGTGTCATATTATGTCATTACTTTAACACATTGAAAGTTTTATACAGTCACACTTTTGTAAAACTTTCACAAGTTTAGAGGCTTCAGCATTTACATATGGGAATCACATTCATAGGTTGCATTTTTGCAATGCCCCTGTAAAAGTTTTAAAATGTGATTCCTAATTTCAAGAATCTAGTAAAAGTTACAAAATCACAGGTGTTGAAAACATTAACGAGAATTTAATAAATACCGCCACCCAAACAGGTGTTTGGGAACCCTGTTTTGAGAGAAGAGAATGATGATAGAAATAAAGATGAGCCATTTTAAACTACATCATTACAAAGATGTAGTTGACAACTCCAGCCTCATCTCTCATTTTTCTTCTCCACTCTTATCACCCCTCTCATATCCTCTCCAACACCGGCTCCCAAGCAGAACCTAAAAGGCCAAATTTATTTATGGGTTTAGGTACTTGGTTCTTTTACATGTGGATGATTGCAGAGGTACATAGTTCTATGAGATTGTTGTAGCAGTTTAGCTGATAATGAGACGTGTAGACCGAAAAATGGTACATCATCATCATCATCAGTTGGCGTTTGACAAACCAGCAAATGATATATAACCAAGGTCCCGTTATAAGCTTTCTTCTCTGTTGCATCCTTAGGACGGCCCAAGTTCATTACCAGTTTTCATAAAAAAAGTAATCATGTAAATAAAACAAGAAATTACAAAAAAGAAAGTGTTTTCATGTGAGAATATCGTGTTAAAAACATGATATTTTAAATTAACCTTTTTGAAAATATCATGTTTTTAGCATAATATTGACCATTGAAATTAAAACCCACAAAAATTGTGATGTTTTTAAAATATCAAGGATATTTGTTACCGACCCACAAGATGGCGATGTCGACTATTGAAAGCTCCCTGCTCGACAATGAAAACTAGAAGATTTTCTAGACTGATCTCACTCAGCAAGGCCTCCCAAGTCCCAATGTCGACTTTTCAATGCCTCGGAAAACCGTGTGAAGTTCAATTTGGGCATCTATAAAAAAAAGTCTCAAAAAAAATGTTTGGTGCATAAATAATTTTTTTTTCAAGAAAAGTTTTTGCATTTATAAATGGCATCTTTGTTATTGATCAAACTTTGCTTGTTCAATGACAAAAAGGTATCCACAAAAGCCCTAATTTTAACCGGATATAGTTTCAGGAATGAAGTCTATGGATCACTCTTCTCAAACTTGGTGTTCCGGTTAAAAATAAGTTTTTATTTTTTTTTACCTTTAACTGCTAAAACAACCTTTTGTGTTTTTTATCTAAAATAATTGGTTTTCAATGAGTTAATTTTTAAATGAAGTCAGAATTACTGAATTCCAACTAGGGCTGGTAAACGAGCTGAACAAACTGAACAGAGCATGTTCAGGCTCCGCTTGTTTACCAGTGGATTGAGCTCCTGACTCTGTTCGTGTTCATGTTTAGCCAAGCTCAGCTTGTGCTCGGCTCTTAACGATCTGAACACAAGTTGGCAAAAACAATTCATGTATATATATATATATATATATATTACACTTAAAATCATAAAAAATATAAATTTTTTATCTATACAAGCAATCTCCAGGCCAAGCTGAGTTGAAGACCCTGTGTTCGGGCATGACTCGTGCAAACTAAATGAGCTGCACATGACTTGGCTTGCCCACTATACGAACCGATCATGAATGAGTTCGTGATGAGCTAAACCGAGCAGAGTTACGAGCTGCTCGGTTCATTTACCAGCCCTATGCATGTCTGCTTTAATGAACTAAAAATAGAGGTTATTGTTAGTTGCCTGTTTGTTTAAATTTAAGAAGATGGTTGAGGATAGTTGAAGGACTTAGTTTTGTCATTACATGAATATTCACTTTGATTATTTGAGTGGTTTAAAGCTCGGGGAAGAATAATGGCGCAAAATTTTCAAGGTAATCCATGTTATTGTGTTGAGTGTAGATGCAGTTCTCATTTCCTACCCAAAAAAGAAGAAATCTGCTATTAACTGGGGTTCCGCTTTTTTGGTAGGAGCAGTTAGTGCAGGTCACCTTGTGTTGGGTCCTTGCAAGTTCAAATCCCAATGGTATGATTGTATAACTGGTGGTGTCAACCCTAGCTGATCTATCAAAATAAAAAATCTGCTTCATGTGATCAGTTTTTTTTTTCCAGTAAAGTGCACGTGTCTCATTTTTTTTCTTGATAAGCAGGTACTGTTGCCGAGAAGCAAGTTACTTAAGGGCATGTTTGATATGCCGTTCCCAGCGGGATTCGAACGAAAACCCTGCTGGGAACAGTGAAATTCGACAAATGTTGGACGCAGCAAGGCGTTTCGCACGTCCGCCGTGTCCATAAATGTCTGTAATTTTCGATCCACCTCTCCCCTGTTACAAAAAGAACAGGAACGGAGGGGACGAAAAAAAAAAAATGTGTGTCTCTCTCTCTTTCTCTCTTTGTGCAAGGGCTCCGCTGGAGCGGCGGGTGGCGGCACCACCGCCTCCGATGCCAAGAGGGGGTGTCCCTTCGGCAGCACAACGGGTGGCTCTCAACGACGAAACCCTAGTGGCTAGCGGTGAGGTTTTCCGATGTAGCATGGCTGTATGAGGCATCAGAAGATGGTAGCGGTGCGAGTATTCGTCATTAGCAGCCCTACAACTAATAAATCTCGTGGGGGTGTTGGTTTCAGAATCCGTGAGAAAGAGCCCCCTTTTCGCACGAAAGAGGGTGAAACTGACGCCAAGAACCAGTGTCTTGAGTCTTGACCTTCACATGCAATCAACCCATCAGTGTCTCCTGAAACAGCGCACAAGAGTTTGTGTGGAGGATAATTGGTGGGAAGAAACAAAAGCCAGCAACAGTAAGGCTTTCACAGTACCCAAACGCTTCCATGGCGTATGGCCTCTGCTGGGGTCTGTGCTTCACTACCTCCACCATCTCTTCATGTGTGTTTGGTTGCTAGTTGGAATTTCTCCCGCTGGAGAATTTCTCCTGCGGGCATTAAAGTGCATTTTGTAACGATCTGCTTTTGGGTGTTTGATTCACGTCGTTCATTGATGCCCTCTTTGCGATGAAGGCTTTTGGGTTCTTGATTAGTGGCATTGATGCTTTGGAATTTGATTTTGTTTTGTTTTGATTCTGATTCTGATTGTAAAATAGCAATGTGTGATGCTGATTGCTGTAGTAACAACCACATATTCGAACATATCCTAGCGGGTTTTGTGTGCGCTAAGTAATACTTTGTTAAGTACTGGGCTTGCATTGGATTTGCTCTCTAGAATCTTTGAATTGTCATGTATCCTCATGCTTATAGGGTGTCTTTGAAGTTGTGATCTTATGTTGCTAGATTTTTTTGTTTGTGCATGTGCAAATCTTATCAACTTATGCAAATTATTGAGTGTGCAACAAGTACCTATGGAAACAAAATGCAACTTATGCTTCTTGTCCTTCGTGAATGATATTCATGCCTTGTGAATTCTTTTCATGTTTTTGATTTTGCATACACATAATGGCATAAGCCAATTCTCTGATTTGGGTTCCTTTAATTTGGATATTACGTTTGTATTGGCTATCTCTTGATATCTTGAATGGCGATATTAGTTTGTGTTGCCTAGAACTCTTGAGGCGTTTTGGACTACCATAACTACCCAATAGAGAAATTTTGGTCGGTTCTGGCCCATGTTGAACTTCTGTACGCTCGTAGTGAGCATCTCATTTTATGGTAGTTTTGGACTTGTATAGTTATGAGAATTTAGCTACCATATAGATTTCACTGAAACATATATAATGTATATGTATTCTGAAAGAGACCCAAATTTAGTTGGGATTTAGGCCTAGTGTAATGTTTTTGCGATTAAATGTTTCTTTTTAAGGGAGCGGAAACATGCCGAGATTTTCACATGCAAATCTATGAGGGAGTTCTATTTGGAATTTATTGCATTACAATAAATTCCATCTAGTAAGTTAGATGAGCAGTGCTTACTAGAAGTCCCACTAAGTTCTGGTCTGACTAGATATTGGAAAGTGATCAAACTTTAGTTGATAATCCAAGTTTCTAAGAGATACTTTTGCTTATGTAATGTGAAAACCTGTCCAAATTTTCCCATGAAAAACTTGGATGAATAGTGTTTGGAGTTTCTATAAGATGATTTCAGCTTTACCATTTTCTTTTCTTTCGACAAGAAAAAAAATCAGCTTTACCATAAAATAGAAATCCAGCTAATAAGATGGATACACATTTTGATAATGTTAGTGGAATTAACTTTAGATGTGTGTTGTTTCCTGTCCTTTGAACCTTATGAATGTTGATAAACTTTTCAAGTATTAAAGTCTTTATATCTGTAATATATTTTGATAGGTTGCTTTTAAGTTTGAACAACATATATGCTTCTGGCACGATAAAACCTTAGTAAACTGATGCCACTTCTTTGGTGAATCAGGTATTTGAGTTTTAATCATCTGAAATGTTTTAGCTCTTCCCGTTGTATGGTGTTGCTGATGTATTCTTTGATGACAAACAATATATTATCATTCTACTTCTTGCTTGCAAAATGTGTCTGATAATCTTATTTCCAACTGGATTTAACCAAAACATATTTTACCTTTTCCTTTATAGTCTAAAAGGTGCCAACAAGGGAAATATTTTTATTTAATATGATGAATCACTTTGTTAGGATCATGGCCTTGCTTATGGCCACATCTGCAATCTGGATTGCCTTATTGAAATCATCAATTGTCTCAGACACTATAAATGCTTGGTGGGTGTCATATTCTTGATTGATTTGAACTGCATTATTTATCCTCATATATCTTGTTTGGAGAAACTGTGACCTGATATTTTATAAATTCTTTTTGTTTTTTTAGTTGCCAGACTACTTTTTGATATCATTGGGTTGCTATGGCCTTTTAATGGTGGGAATCAGTCTAATTGTGAAAGTATCTTCAACAAGATACTTTAGTCGATAACGCAATAACCTTAAGAATAAATGTGTGAACATACACACCCAAGAACACTTGTGCACAACAAGCACAACACACTGAATCACAAATGTGCACTTGCACCCATAAGTTTCATAAACACTAAAGAGGTTGGGCTATAATCCCAAATCCCTTGACAAAATACAAGAGGAGCTGCCCATATATATAGGGCTTGGAGGAGGCATTGGGAGGGGCTCCACATAGTCGTTGGAGCCCCTCCAACGGTCACAAATGTGACCGTTGGAGGGGTCCAACGACTAGTGGGTTGGGCCCCTCCCAATGTTAGTACAAGCATTAAATGCGAAAAATAAAAAAGACTAAAGAAAAAGAAAAAGAAAATAAATAAAAAAAACATATTCTCGAAAAAGAATATGTGTAAAATTCCTAAACTACCCTTACTAGGAATATATATATTTTATATATATAATTGGTAAATACATATATTATATATATGTATATGTATTACCTTATATATATAAAATATATATGCGAAATTACAAGTTTGATTACATAATTTAACACCCCCCCTCAAACTTAGGGCAAGATGACCGAAAGTTTGCCAAGAAGGAAGTTGAACCGTGGGGCGCACAGGGCTTTAGTAAAGAAGTCTGCCAACTGATATTCGGACGTGACATAGGGAAGATCAATAACTCCTTGGAGATATGCTTCACGAACATAGTGACAGTCTATTTCAATGTGTTTAGTTCGCTCATGAAAGGTGTGATTCTTTGCAATGTAGATTGCACTCTTGTTGTCGCAGCATAGCTTGGTGGGTCCTTCAATTTTGATCCCCATGTCTTCTAGCAGTTGGTGAATCCAAACAATCTCCATGGTAGTAGTTGCCATGGTCCGGTATTCAGCTTCAGTTGAGGAGAGCGACACCTTTTGTTGTTTCTTGCATCTCCACGAGATTAGTGAGTCTCCTAAAAACACATAAAAACCAGTGGTGGAGTGACGGTTATTTGGGTCACCTCCCCAATCCGAGTCAGTATAAGCAATCAATTTTAAGTCAGAAGAAGAGGACAGAAAAACTCCCTTATTTAGAGTACCCTTTATGTATCTTACGACCCGTAAGATGGCACTCATGTGAACGGATGTAGGCGCATGCTGGAACTGACTTGCAGTATGGACTGCATGGGATATATCTGGTCTGATAATACTCAGATACATCAAAGATCCTACAAGCTGTCTGTAGGGTGTCGGATCCAAAAGAGGAACCCCATCATCAATTTTCATCTTTGCTCCTACAACCGCAGGAGTTTCACAAAGCTTTTCATCTGTAATACCTGATCTGTCAACGATCTCAGAAGCAAGCTTAGTTTGAGATAAGAAATATCCTCTAAGGGAGTATGCTACTTCAATTCCCAATAAATAAGTTAGAAAACCCAAGTCAGACATTTCAAATTTATCTTTTAAGATAGATTTTATACTCTTAACCTCGTTAGAATCACTCCCAGTGATGAGCATGTCATCAACATACAAAAGTAAAATTACAATCCCTGTATTGGATTTTCTAACAAATAAAGCAGTGTCAGTAAAGCAAGAGGAAAAACCATTTTCAATCATAACAGAGTTAAATCTATCATACCAAGCCTTGGGGGCTTGCTTTAGACCATAGAGTGCTTTCTGAAGACGAAGCACATTTCCCTTAGGAGTCTCCATTCCAGGAGGGGCATCCATGTAAACTTCTTCACTTAAGTCGCCATTTAAAAATGCATTTTTCACATCCATTTGATAGATGTTCCATTTGTTGATAGAGGCAACGGTTATAAGACATCGAACGGTGACCATACGAGCTACAGGAGCAAAAGTTTCTTCATAGTCAATACCATATTCTTGACTATATCCTTTTGCAACCAAGCGAGCTTTATACCTTTCAAGGGATCCATCACTTTTAGTTTTTACTTTAAAAACCCATCGGCACCCTATTGTTTTCTTGCCTTCAGGAAGATTTTGAAATTCCCAGGTTTTGGCTCTTCTTAGGGCCTCAAGTTCATTGTCCATGGCATTAATCCATTCAGGGGACTTTCGTGCTTCTTTAAAATTTCTAGGTTCGGTATAAGAGTGGATGGCACTAAGGCAGGCTCTATATCTTGGTGAAAAAGAGTCATAGGAAATGAACCTAGAAGGAGGCCTTCTACTTCTCTCAGTTCTACGAGGAATCACTTCATTCTGAGAGGTACTGGAACTGGCATCATTATATCTGTCAAGAGCACTCCTAAAGTTGTTTTGGTCTCTATGAGAGTAGGTGATAGGGTCTCTAGGTAATTCAATAGGTTGATGTGACGAAGGTGGTAAGGAGGTGTTTTCTTCGGTTTCAAATCCACTTTGATCTGACTCATTATCACTAGTGTCATCGTCCTTGTTTAGTAAATCAAATAAAAAAGAATAATCCATATTTTCATTGTGGGGGTCACAACGTTCAAATCCACTAATATTTTCCAAGAAACTTACGTTTCTGGAAACATACAATTTATCACTTTTGATATCATAACAACGAAACCATTTTTGGGTTTCAGAATAGCCAAGAAAGGCACAAGGAATGGCTTTAGGAGAAAGTTTGTCATTCTTATCAGTGAGAACAAAACATTTACACCCAAAGACCCTTAACCTGCTATAATCAGGTTCCTTATCATAGAGTTTTTCAAAAGGGGAAATTTTGTTTAAATTTTTCGATGGGAGTCGGTTTATGAGATAGACAGAAGTAAGGGCTGCCTCAGCCCAAAGATTTTTTGGAATGTTTTGAGAAATGAGCAAAGTCCTAGTGGTTTCAATGATGTGCATGTGCTTTCGTTCGGCTAACCCATTTTGTTGAGGGGTTTTCGGACAAGATTTTTGGTGAAGAATACCAAACTTTTCAAGATAACTCTTAAATTCATTTGAGAGGTATTCTCCTCCAGAGTCAGACCTAAAGATTTTCAAACATCCATTGAATTGATTTGAAATCATCATGTGAAAATTTTTAAAGGTTGAAAAAACTTCATGTTTATGTTTAAGGAAATAGATCCAACAAAACCTAGTATAGTCATCCACAAAGATCACATAATATGAAAATCCTCCTTTTGACATTACCGGAGCCGGTACCCATACATCGGAATGGACAATTTCAAATGGTTTTGTCGTAAACATGGATCTTTGAGGAAAAGGCAAACATTTTATTTTCCCAAGAATGCATTCATTACACAAAAAATCACTTTTACAAAGATGTTTAACAAAAGGCAAATAGGAGATTTTAACTATATTGGGATGACCCAGTCTCTTATGCCATACATGAATATCTTTGTTTTGAACGACGTTGCAAAATTGACTCTTGGGAACTTGAAGAAAATCAACGTAGTAGAGGTCTCCTCTTCTAGAGCCTTTCCCAATCAATCTCCCGAACTGGCGATCTTGTATCCAACACTTATTAGAAGAAAATTTTATATCGCAACCATGGTCCGAGAGTTGGGAAACAGAAAGAAGATTTAGGTTAAGGTTTGGGATAAAACGAATTTTTGGAACAAAGAAGTCTTGTTTTTCAAAATTCCCTATTCCTTTGATCTCAAGAGATGTTCCATCCGCGGTTGATACAAATGATGGAAAAGAGTTTTTAGAAAAAATTGAAAGAGAGCAATAGCTAGGGGTCATGTGAAAGGATGCCCCGGAATCTAAAAGCCAAGATGTCTTACCAGGGGAAGGAGATGACATAGCGGCTCCGAAAGTGCCTCCCTTGAGAAGAGGTTGTAGAGCTTCTACGATTTGTTGAAAAGAAAAAGACTCACTTGATGAGGAAGGACGTTCTTCAACTTGAGATGCCATAGCCGTTGCAATCAATTTCTTCCATTTAGGATACAAAGGTTTGATATGTCCGGGTTCTTTACAATGATAGCAAGTCACTTTGCTATAGTCCCTTTTACCATACCGATCATTTCCTCCTTGACCTTGATTCTTGAAATGAGGAGGTCTATAGGTCCTCATGTTATTTCCCGGTCTTGACACGGCATTAGCCATTTCACCATCTTCTTGAGTAGAGGAAGTAACAAGAATGCTAGGATTATTTTTGCCAATCCTCATACGGGTTTCTTCACCACTTAGCTTGGTGATAACATCTTCAAGAGAGGAGGATGTGAAGGCGGAGAGAAGAGAGGACCGAACTTGTTCAAATTCGGGTCTAAGGCCATTCAAAAAATTAAAGAACCGGTCTTCTTCAAGTTGTTTGTGCCTTAATTCGATTGCCTCACCACTCCATTTAGGTTCAAGAATTGCAAGCTCGTCCTAAATGGAGGATAATTCGGCAAAGTACTCCCGAATGGTCATGTCATTTTGTTGGAGAGTCAAAGCCCTCTTTTGAAGAAAGTACTTGTGGGATAGATCTCTTGCGGTGTACATTTTCTCAAGATATACCCAAGCTTCGGAGGCCCTTTTAAATTTGATGATATTGGCGTTTATCTTGGTCTCAACGGATGAAAATATCCAAGATAAGATCTTGAAGTTCTTCATTTCCCAATCATCATGTTTCTTAGAATACTCTTCAAGAGCCTTTTGTCTTTCATCCCCTTCAAGGATCTTAATATCCGCTCCTTCAATAATGGTAATTTTGGGTTCCGGTTCCGGTATGGATCCATGAACGTAACCCCAAAGCCCCTTTCCTTTAATATGGGCTTCCATATTACCGGCCCAAACATGATAGTTTGAGCCATTAAGCTTAAACCCAAGGGAGAAATGAGAGTCTTTTTCGTCCATTAGAGAGGAAAGAATGCAAGGGATAGTACGTACCTTAATTACTTTTCGCATCTTTCTTGACAAGAGAGGAGCCTAAAATATTGCTCGAAGAAGGTGATCCTCTTTGATTTCAAAAAACTTGAAGGCACGCTTTTCGAGGAATGCAAGAGAAGGCGAATCGTAATTCTTCTTCTTCAACCTGGCTCTGATACCATGTGAAAGTATCTTCAACAAGATACTTTAGTCGATAACGCAATAACCTTAAGAATAAATGTGTGAACATACACACCCAAGAACACTTGTGCACAACAAGCACAACACACCGAATCACAAATGTGCACTTGCACCCATAAGTTTCATAAACACTAAAGAGGTTGGGCTATAATCCCAAATCCCTTGACAAAATACAAGAGGAGCTGCCCATATATATAGGGCTTGGAGGAGGCATTGGGAGGGGCTCCACATAGTCGTTGGAGCCCCTCCAACGGTCACAAATGTGACCGTTGGAGGGGTCCAACGACTAGTGGGTTGGCCCCCTCCCAATGCTAGTACAAGCATTAAATGCGAAAAATAAAAAAGACTAAAGAAAAAGAAAAAGAAAATAAATAAAAAAAACATATTCTCGAAAAAGAATATGTGTAAAATTCCTAAACTACCCTTACTAGGAATATATATATTTTATATATATAATTGGTAAATACATATATTATATATATGTATATGTATTACCTTATATATATAAAATATATATGCGAAATTACAAGTTTGATTACATAATTTAACACTAATGGTGTTTCCTACATGTCCACAGGAAGCTATTTTGTTGCAGAAGCTTTGTTGATGCCCTTATGGTTGTGGTATTTGACCAAAGATGATGCTTTTTATGCATATTCACATCTTTTATTTAAGCACAAAGTAAAGTTGTGTAATATTTTCTGTGATGAAGTATAATAATATCATGAGATCTTTCATCTGTAATACTGAATTTTGATCCAGCATACTGGGATGGATATTGGGAAATTAGTAGAGTGCATTGCTTAAAAGGGTGTTATGCCAAAAACTGAAAGTAGAACAGAACTATGCCCTTTTCTGATGAGACATAGGGTTCCATCTTAAACTTGTGGTTTCTTGATATCTTTGTGAATCAAACTGTGGCAAAAGAATTGGATACTCCAAGACTACAACACTGTCCAATGTTTCTCCATAATTCAATCAAACATGCCTAAATGAAATGATCTTCATGTTAAATCATAGTGACGAATACTGGCATTGGGAATTTGTGTAGAAAATTAAGAATATCAATTTTATTGGATTTTTTTTAGGGAGATAACACTAGTAGAATTTCGTTGGGGCGTTCCCTACTGAGCGACGCACTGTACTCTATAGGCCCGGAGGCAGTGATAAATGGGTAAGGGTTGCTAGGTCGTCGCCCGGAAGCGACGCGTCACACCGGTGCCTGGGTGTGGTGTCAAATAGGCAAGGGTTCCCTCATTTTGTTGGACGGGTAGGGGTAAAGAAGTTAGTCCAAGACCATAAAATTAGGTTAGCCACTTGGAACATAGGGTCTTTAACTGGTAAGTTGGTAGAGTTAGTAGATGTTATGTGTAGGAGAAAGATTGATTTTTTATGTCTACAAGAGACCAAATAGGTAGGTAAAAAAGCAAAAGTGATAGAACCTTGGAGATATAAGATTTGGTATACAGGAATATGAATGGAGTAGGGATTGTTATGAGTCGTGAGTTTATAGATAATATAGTTGAGGTCCGTAGGAAGGGTGATAGGATTTTACTTATTAAATTAGTATTAGGTATGTATATTATTAATATTATTAGTGTTTATGCAACTCAAGTAGGTTTAGATGATTCCATTAAGCGTCAATTTTGGGAAGATTTAGATGGAGTAGTACAAGGAATATCTTATGGAGAAAGGCTTTTCATCGGCGGTGACCTTAATAGGCATGTAGGCATTAGTAGGGATGGATTTGAGAGTATCCATGGAAGCTATGGTATAGGAGAAAGAAACAAAAGTGGAGAAAGGATTTTAGATTTTGGTTTGTCCTATGATATGATCTTAGCAAACACTTGGTTTAGGAAGAGGGAGTCTCACCTAGTAACATTTAAAAGCGGGGTTAATACGAGTCAGATAGATTTTTTCCTACTTAGAAAGAAAGATAAGGGTTGTTGTATTGATTGTAAGGTTATACCGGGAGAAAGTGTAGCTACACAACATAGAGTCTTAATTTTAGATCTTAGAATTAGACAATGCCGCAAAAGGGATAGACATATGATAGATTCTAGAATTAAGTGGTGGGCACTGAAAGGAGCTAAACAAGGAATGTTTGTAGAGCATGTAGTTAAAGAAGCTGATTGGTGTCTTAAGGAGGATTCGGAATCAATGTGGAATAAGATAGCGGGTGGCATGAGAAATGTGGCTAAGGAGGTATTGGGCGAGTCTAAAGGTGGTGCACCACTAGGTAAGGATACATCGTGGTGGAACGAGAATGTCAAATTAGCTATTAAGGTTAAAAGAGAGTGTTATAGAAATCTAAGAGTCGTGATAATGAGAATTTAGAGAAGTATATGATAGCAAAGAAGGAAGCTAAAAAAGTAGTTCGGAACGCGAGGGATAAGGTATATAAGGAGGTTTATGACAAGTTGGATACCAAAGAGGGCGAGAAGGATATTTATTGCTTGCAAAGATGAGAGATATGAAATCGAGGGATCTGGGTATGGTTAGATGTATCAAAGATGAAACGCAAATGATTTTAGTCAAAGATGAGGAGATTAAGGAGAGATGAAAAGATTATTTTGATAAGCTATTTAATGAAAGTCATGCTCAGGATCTTGGAGACTTCTTCATTTCTTTTCATGAGATGAATCATGATTTCATGCACAAGATTCAAAAGAAAGAAATTGTAGAGGCTTTGAAGAAAATGAAATCAAGAAGGCCAGTTGGCCCAGATGGTATACCTATCGAGGCTTGGAAATGCTTGGGAGAGAAAGGTTTAGAATGGTTGACAAATCTTTTTAACAAGATTTGGCGGACAAATAAGATGCATAATGAGTGGAGGAAGAGTACTTTGGTGCCTCTATATAAGAATAAGGGTGATATACAAGATTGCACAAACTATCATGGTATAAAACTCATGAGTCATACTATGAAACTTTGGGAGAGGGCGATTGAGTCTAGGTTGAGGAAGGTTGTCATAATATCGGAGAATCAATTTGGTTTTATGCCTGGAAGATCAACTATGGAAGCTATACATGTTCTTAGACAACTTATTGAGAGAAATAGAGAGAGGAACAAAGATTTGCATATGGTTTTTATTGATTTGGAGAAGGCATACGATAGAGTACCTAAGGACGTTCTCTGGTGGACAATGATGAAGAAAGGTGTTTCTCTCAAGTACATTAGTATAATTAAAGATATGTATGAAGGAGTAGTACCAATGTCCGCACTTGTGGAGGGGTGACAACCAATTTTCCTATAACGGTTGGGTTACATTAAGGATCTGCTTTAAGCCCTTTCCTATTTGCTATAGTGATGGATGAGCTTACGAGATCAATTCAAGAAAATGTGCCATGGTGTATGTTGTTTGCTGATGAGTCTAGAGCTAGGGTTAATGCTAAGTTAGAATTATGAAGACAGACATTGGAAGCAAGAAATTTTAAGTTGAGTAAGAGTAAGACAGAATACATGGAATGTCGGTTTAGTAAGCAACGAAATAGTGATGGGAGTGTAGTGAAGCTTGGTGAGCAAGAAATACTGGTGGATGATTGTTTCAAATATTTGGGATCTATCATTCAAAAGTACAAAGAAATTGATGGAGATGTAAATCATAGGATAAAGGTTGGGTGGATGAAATGGAAGAGTGCAACTGGAGTATTGTGCGATGGTAGAATGCCATTGCGGTTGAAGAGAAAGTTTTATAGGACGACTATTAGGCCCGCTTTACTATATGGTACAGAATGTTGGGCTGTCAAGAGACATCATATTCAAAAAATGAGTGTAGCTGAGATGCGTATGTTGAGATGGATGTGTGGAAATACAATAAAAGATAAGATTTGGAACGAGGAGATACGTAAGAAGGTAGGCATTGCACCCATTGAAAATAAGATGAGAGAGAATTGTTTACGGTGGTTTGGATATATTCGGCGAAGGCCTAATGATGCTCCAGTTAGAAGGATGAAGAAATGGAAAAATATATTAGTTAAAGGAGGTCGGGGTAGGCCTAGGAAGACATGGATGGAGGTGATAGGAAAGGATATGAATGCTTTGAACCTCACCGAGGATATGACATTGGATAGAAATGATTGGAGGAGAAGGATTCATGTGGAAGACCCATAATGATTTTCTTTTTTGGTTCATATCGCCGACCCCAATTGTTTTGGGATGAAGGCGTAGTAGTTGTTGTTGTATAACACTAGCATAATGAAAAAAAAAATTGAAAGGATATTTGAGGCAAATATCCAATTCGAGATCCATATTCGAGGCAAAAATTCATATTTGGGCCAAAAATTCAATTCAAGATCCATATTCAGGGCAAATATTTAATTTGAGATCCTTATTTGGAGCAAAATTAATATTAAGGGCAAAAATGTTATTCAATTCAGGTTTATATTCGGGGCAAAAATTCAATTCCAAATCTATATTCATTTCAAAAAATCATGATTTTAGATATAATTTCATAATTGGATCCATATCTGGGCAAAAAAACATAATAAATTTGTTAAAACATGTAAAATGGTGGGCGGATCAGGTTATACAATCCAAAACAAAGTAATTCGACCCATTATCCTTGACTGTCCAAGTTGTCCGCAAATCATCATCAAACAACGTACATTTGGGACATAGTATTTGAGTACGGTCCAAACAAACGTTGGACTTGGAACAATTGTTACAGAACGAACAAAACCAATGTTCTGTTCTTTTTGTTCATTTCGTCCATTCCTGGACAAGCCATCAAACATACCCTAATGAACCCGTCCCTAGCGAGGCAAACCCCGGGTGGGAGCCATGACGACCCTGTCTTACCTAGCCCACCTTCCAAAGCTACATAACACTGCACCAGCGGGGTTTGATCTGATGCCTTCACAACCACCCCGCTGGCCATAAGGGCGATGCCCACGGTAGCGTCTGTCACGTTGTTACAACCTAACAAAAGTGCCATGTCCTATTCTTTTAAAGCATAGTGACAAAACTTAAAAACGGCGAAATCTCGGCTGGCAAAAAACTTGGGAGATTTTAAAATTTTCATAATTTTTGTGTTTTTTCAGCCAACTTTTGAGAATAAAAAATAAATTTTAAAATATATAAAAAATAAATTTTATAAGAAAATATAAATAAAACATATTTAAAGATATAAATATCAGGGGGTTTCACGATAAATATCTTTTAAAAATATAAATATCATGATATTTGTCACAGTTTGAAAATCTTGCAAGAAATTGCTGTTATAAACATTTGAGCAATTTCTCGCGATATATCCTTGATATTTTATAGCGATATTTGTCACACAGCTTCAAAGTGCTGTAAGTCCACCAACCTTGTTTGGTAGGAGATGTTAGTGCACGCCACCATGTGTTGGGACGTTGCAAGTTCAAAACCCGATGGTATGTTGTGTAACTAACTGGTAGGGGTTTGCCTAACCCCCTTTAAAAAAAAAAAGTATTGTACGTCCCATTTGTCTAGCGATCATGGATGAGGCAGTGAATATGCTCGCCGCGTATTGAAAGGGTCTAGGGTCTGGAACTCGAGTTCAGGATCCATTTAGATCTATTTTTATTATTTAGATTTCTTGTTACTGTTCAACTTTCATTTTGAGTTTCTGGATGCGTCCTGGATTCTAATTACGAAATGGATTCATTTCCATCCATTATTGCTTAATTTCCCCAATGTTGTCAGTATAGGAATCGGACCTGTATCGTTTGGCCAACTATTCAGGTGCATAGGCCGATATCCATACTCAAGTGTATGGTTCTGAATCGGCAAAAAATAATTAAAAAATATTACATGTCAATCAGAACGAGACACATGTTAAAATAATATTAAAAAGTAATTTTAGACTATTTTTTAACATTTATTAAAAAACAGTGGATTAGGTCAGTATCGTGTCGATTTTCTGGCGATACGATACGCACCGATATTAAATAAAAAATAATTGATATTTTTTTTTTAAAAGCAAACTGGGGTTAGGCAGAACCCCCAACAGTTATTATTCAACGTACCGTACCGTTGGGTTTTGTGGAGACGCGCACTGAAATCTCCTACCAACGACAATGAGCCCCGTTGGTGTACTATTAACCCCATCTTGGTAAACTTGGCTCTATTTCTTATTATTGCTCAAACTTTTGGTGTGTGTTTTTCAAAAATTTCTAAAAAAAATAAATAAATCCTTTGGGACACCTGGTATCAACTGGTCCTGTTTAACAAGACCTGGGTGTTGACCCGATTAATACATGGATCTGGGTATAGTTTGTGAAATTTTATGCCAGACCGGGCTTGACCCAAGTTCCGATTAAGACCTGCATTTTTTCAATGTAAAAATGATAAAAATATTATTTTTACCGATTATGGTCGGTATCTAGTTCATGTAGTTCTTATCGGGTCCTGGTATGATTTCTCTTATAGTAAACTCAATTAGACTCGGGTTCGAACCCGATACCATACCTGAAAATCTGGTCCAAGTCTGGTTTCACCTGGGTCCAAACCAAACCCCATCTGTTGACAGCATGATAGTGTCAAATCTTGCCAGATTTATGAAAATATCATGAGAAATTACTTGAAAGTTTAAAAATAATAATTTCTTGTGATATTTTCAATTTCTCATGAGTTTTTTTGTCAAAAACATAAATATTGTGTTTTAAACATGATATTTATGTTTTATCGTCTATTTATCATGGAAAAATAATGTTGTTTTTATTTTTAAAGATTTTTTGTTTATATTTTTTTATAAAAAATTACTTTTTTTGTTATTTATTTATTTATTTATAATTATCGAGATTTTGCTAAAAATGAGATTTTAAAAAATTTAATTTGTCACAAGTTTTTGGCAGCGTTTTTAACTTTTGTCACTATGCACCCCATCTTTTTTTTTTTTAAGGACAACTTAAAGAATCTTCAAAAATAAAAAAAACTCCCTTAATTATGAGGAAAAGATTTTCTGCATAATTTTTAAAAGTAGACACTGCATGACTATTAACTGAGCTCTAATGCTTGATCAAGCTTTGGATCGTCTATATTTAACGAGCTTGAGTTTGTGTTCAAGCTCAGATTGTTTATTTATTCAGACGAGTCCGAGCCGAGATTAGGCGAACGGAACTAGAGCTAGCTCGGCTCGTTGTGCAGCCTTAGTTGGAACCGCATGCATGCCAATATTTCCCAACCAACATAGCAAAGTAACCTTGACTCTCAAGTCATGTCTACATGCTAGCAAAGCCTATCTTGTGCAAATATTTTTGTATTTTTATCCTTCTCGTATAAGGTCATCAGATATTCTAACAAGTTTTAATTTTGAAGATGAAGCACCATGTGTCACATATAGATCCATTCAGCGCATCTGTATCCAATTTAATGTATTGTGACTGCACTGAATCCGTGTGATTCGATCCTAGATTCTTGGGCTATGATGTAGTAATGGTACCGCTTGGGTTATTGGTGTATACATTTGAATGATATTAATGTGTTTCAGAAGACATTGAATTGAAGGAAAATGGGTAGTCTAGAATGATATTAATGCGTTATTGGTGTATACATTTCAATTAATAGCCCCTGTCGGTTTTTCTCACTGTATAGCATTCAAGCCTGCCTATCAGTCAAAATTAAAGACTCTTTGAGTTTTACTTGTGTGAGGTGAGCATGAGGAGAGAGATTCGGGTGCAATATGATTGCACAAATATTTGTGCATTAAATCACCCAAATCTTGGGGACAGGCCTGTCAGTTGTGGCCAACTTTAGCTTTGGTCGTCATTACCCACATTGTCATGACTGTCCCTGATATCCAATGCCTAGTCATGGGAGGGAGGATCAGGTGCAAGGTTGCACCTGATCACCCACCACTAGGGCTGTTCCACTTTGTACTGGGTACCCGACTCAAGTATTTTATATGTATTTTTAATGAAGCTAAATTTTTAAAATATTCAGATACGGTTATGAGATTTTATTTTCATGACCCGATAGAACCCAAACCCGGTTAATACTTATATGGTCGTGTCCAGGTCAACCCTGACCTGACCTGTTGACAGCCCTACCCACTATCTTTAAGGCACAGCCTGTCAGCAGTGGTGCCTAACAGTAGATGAGGTGTAGCAGCACACTTAAAGTGACCAATTACATTACACCTGATGTCAATTCAAGTCATGGTGCCTTCTTTTAGACAGCAGATCAGGTGCAATCACATTGTACACTTTAGTGTGCCGCTGCACCTGATCTGCCCTAACATCTTCCGTTGGGCCCCACAACTAACAGGCTCTATCCCAGAGATGCAGTCAGGTCACACTCAAAGTGTGCAATGTGATTGCACCTGATCTGCCCTCATTCTTTTACTAATGCAATTCCAATCATGTCTTAAATGCAGGTGAATCTAATCACATAAACGGTCGTCCTGTATTGAACCCTCTCAGTTACCTCACAAAGTGCATTGTTGCATAATATACATGTTTTTCCCAATCTTGAAACGAACGGAACTACTTTATATTCAATTTAAGACTTGGTTGGGAAAGTTTATAGATTAACAGAATAGTAGTTGAATACTGAACATAACCACCAAGTGGTTCAGTCAATCCAACTCAATCGTCAGCCTGACTTTAGCTTGAAATACCAGCTCATTAGTTGATACCGGTTTACAAATCATATATCATGTCAATAATGGTTTTTCCATGGTAAGTGTAGATGATTATCGGCGTCACTGTTTCTTATAGTGATTCAAATTGGATGTCAGCCATGTAAGTAGGTTACTTTGTAGCCTTGAGGTTGGTTGACATTGCCGACTCCTAAAATTGGCAAGACATGGGACTTAAAACTTATACTTATGGTCCATTAATATTGGTTGTAATGAATATTTAAGTATGGTGCAATGGGTGGTGTGTAAATATAATGTTTCTGACTCATGTATCTGACTCATGTATTCACTCAACCATAAAAGTTCGAGAAGAGTGTTTCCACGTATGAGCTTTGTTGCTTTCATTTGAGTACATGCGTGAGTACTTAAAGAGTGTGAGTGCAAGTGTTTTACAGTGTATAATTGCGCTTAGAGTCTGTTTTGCTTTTGTTGAGTCTGATGTAAGCTGCTCGGTTCAGGTGAATTAATACCCCGAAGGGGCAACCCATATACTTGAACTGTAATGGCCTGCGGGCAAAATTGTGAATGAAGTAAATGCATTGAGCTTTCTTTTCTTCACCCTTGTTGTGATTGCTTCTTGTGATTGCAATTTCTCTCCCTCTATTCTCTCTTGCACTCTGATTACAAGCTTCCGCGATCGGCAAGCGAGCTGACGAGTAGGCTTGCGGCGGTGAGGAAGGACCGTCGCGCCGTGCTAGCCCATTGAAGGAAATAGGCCCATGACAAGTGGTACCAGAGCCCATTCTCGTGCTGGGGAAGGGACTCTGGAGTCGGTGTCGACAGACACGCTGACAGACTGCGATTTGTGAGCAAGATATCGTGGCGCCTTATCAAAACTTGCGTAACACCAAAGGCAAGGCAGTTGCTGAAGCTGCGGAGATGGGTTCACCTCGGGGCCAAGAAGAGTTGGTTGCAACTGTTAACAAGCTGGTGGAAGAAGTGACTTCGCATGATGAAGCGATTACATGCGCATGTGAATCATTCAATGGACTGAATGATGTGGTGGCGAGCCTGCAAGAGCAGGTAACCTTATTAATGGGGCAGGTCACGTCGTTGATGACTACAGTGACCGACTTGCAGACTGAAGTATGGGAGCTTCAGTTGAAGAACCATACGTTGCAGCGGACGGTGACCCTAAATGGCGGAAATGGTGAGAGGCCATCAAGGATTGATGTGCCAAGACCCACAAAATTCAATAGTTCTCGTGACAGCAAAGCCATTGAGAACTTCTTGTTCCAAGTAGAAGACTACTTGGATATCCAGAATGTGACACTCGAAGATCTAAGGATTAAGGCTGCAACGACCTTACTTGATGGAGATGCTATCGCTTGGTGGAGGCGGAAGCGCAATGACATGGAGAGTGGTCAATGTATGATAGACACCTTTGATGACTTCAAAATAAAGTTGTGCAACTACTTTATACCAAGAAATACGCAGAGACAGGCTTACCGGATGGTTCGTGAGCTCAAACACACTAGATCATTGCAAGACTATGTCAGAACGTTCCAGAAGCTTATGTTGGAGATACCTAACACGCCAGAAGACAACATGCTCAACTGGTTCATTGTGAGACTTCAACCATGGGCACAGTCTGAAGTGGAAAGGAGCAACCCCCGTATTTTGGAAGATGCATATGTAGCGGCTGAGCGCTTAGTTGACACTCAGCGCAAGTCTTTCACCCCATTAACCAAAGTTGGGAAGAAGCTTGACCACAGAGGCAAGAAGGATGAGCAGCGCAATGATAAAGGTGAGGCGTCGATACGCCATCAATCCGAAAAGAAACAGAACTTCACGAAGCATAACAACAACAACAGCAACAACAAGGGTGCGGTTGTGACGTGTTGGTTCTGCGACGATAGACATATCGCTAGGCAGTGCCCAAAGCGCCTTGTAAAGGACAACGGGCAAGCCAATGTTGCACGGGAAGAATGCAGTGACACTGAGACCATGCAACCAAGGATGGGGGTCATGCGATCGATTAACGCAGCTAGAAGTTGCGCAACTAAGAACATGTAGGTCAGTAAGGAACTTATGTACATAGAAGTCATTATGAATAAAAAGTCTACTTCAGCAATGGTAGACTCTGGGGCCACACACAACTTTGTCTCGCTGAAAGAGGCAGAGCGGTTGGGCTTGAAAACTGGGCCAATGTAGATGACTATCAAAACAGTAAACTCTGAGGCCAAGCCCATTCTTGGTGAAGCAAGAGATGTGGCTACTCAAGTGGGAAGTTGGGTCGGTAAGGCCAACTTCTCTGTGGTGCCCCTGGATGATTTCAAGGTGATTCTGGGTATGGAGTTTCTGCGAAGCCAGAATGTTATGATGCTGCCAAAGTTTAACACGTTGACGATCATAGGGTCTGACTTATCCCACATAGTGCAGTGCCTTACGCAGAAAGGCAAGTCTTCAGTGTTATCGGCAATGCAACTAAAGAAGGGTGTCAAGCATGAGGAGCAGACATTCTTAGTTGCAGTGCATGCAGATGAAGAGAAGGTAGAAGCAGCAGTGCCGCCGACCCTAGCCCCACTATTGGAGGAGTTTCGGGGAGTGATGCCCTCAGAATTGCCAAAGCGTCTTCCGCCAAGACGTGAGGTCGACCACAAGATTGAGTTGACCCGGGAGCGAAGCCTCCCGCAATGGTTCCATACCGTATGGGGCCAGCTGAACTGAAGGAGTTGCGCAGGCAGCTAGATGAGATGTTAGACGCAGGCATTGTTCGTCCATCAAAAGCCTCATTTGGTGCCCCAATCCTTTTCCGGATGAAACATGATGGCTCTAAACGGTTATGTGTGGATTATCGTGCTCTGAACAAGGTCACGGTGAAGAACAAGTACCCATTGCCATTGATAGCGGACTTGTTCGATCAGCTAGGCAGTGCCGGTATCTTTTCCAAGCTAGATCTGCGATCGGGTTACTCGCAGGTGAGGATTGCTGAAGGTGATGAGCCGAAAACAACTTGCGTCACCCGCTATGGTGCTTACGAATTTCTAGTGATGTCATTCTGGTTGACAAATGCTCCAGCTACGTGCACGACTTTAATGAACCAGATATTCTACCCCTACTTAGACAAGTTTGTAGTAGTCTACCTGAATGATATCGTGATCTACAGCAGCAACATGGAGGAACATGTCGGGCACTTGCGAACAGTGTTTCAGGTGCTGAAGGAGAATGACCTTTGTGTCAAACGAGAGAAGTGTCTCTTCGGGCAGGAGGAGATCAGCTTCCTTGGCCACGTTGTGGGGCATGGTGTGCTGCGTATGGATGGGCAGAAGATAAGGGCCATCCAGGAATGGGTTCCGCTAAGCAAAGTGCCAGAATTGTGGTCATTCCTCTGTTTGGCAAACTATTATCGGCATTTCATCAAAGGTTATTTCCTCATTGCTGCGCCCCTCACAGATTTGTTAAAGAAGAATCGGGTATGGCTCTGGATAGGAGCGTGCCAAGATGCCTTCGATGACTTGAAGAAAGTCTTAGTGAGGGCGCCAGTGCTTCAACTGCCTAATCATTCGAGACCCTTTGAAGTCCACACGGATGCCTCAGACTTTGCCATTGGCGGAATTATTATGCAAGATGGTCATCCGATCGCATATGAGAGTCGCAAGTTGAAAGATGCAGAGAGGTGTTACACAGTGCATGAACGTGAGATGACCGCCATTGTGTATTGCCTCAGGACCTGGCGGCACTACCTTTTGGGTGTCGAGTTCGTCGTCAAGACGAATAATATAGTCACGAACTATTTTCAGACGTAGAAGAAGTTGACGCCTAAACAAGCTCGATGGCAGATGTTTTTGGCTGAGTTCGACTTTGCCTTGGAGTACAAGGTTGGAAAGACTAATGTTGTGGCGGATGCCCTGAGCCGTAGGGCTGAACTGGCAGCTGCACGCGCAGAGCCTTCTGAAGTGCATTTGGAGGGTACATTGCTGAGCCGCATCCGCCAGGGTATGCAGTAGGATCCGACCGCACAACACATTGTTTCTCTAGCGTAGGTAGGGAAGACTCGACGATTTTGGCTACAAGATGACCTCCTCGTAACAAAAGGGGGACGCATCTTTGTGCCACGGTGGGGAAGCCTTCGCCGAGAGCTACTTAAGGAGTGCCATGATACACTATGGGTCGACCATCCTGGTCAGGAGCGGATCTTAGCACTCCTTGAGCGCGGCTATTATTGGCTGCAGATGAGAGACGACGTTGAGGGGTATGTGCAGACATGCCTCATCTGCCAGCAAGATAAGGGGACAAACCAGAAGGCTGCCGGTCTCCTTGAGCCTCTACCAATTCCAGAACGTCCTTGGGATAGCATCTCCATGGACTTTATTGTTAGTATGCCGATGGTAGAGGGCCTCAGCTCTATTTTGGTTGTGGTGAATCGTTTCTTAAAGTATGCCAGCTTCATCCCAACTTCCAAGGAGTCCCCTGCAGATAAGACTGCAGAGTTGTTCGTAAAGCATGTGGTGAAGCACTGGGGCATACCAAAGAGCATTGTGAGTGATCGCGATGTTCGCTTCACAGGCAAGTTCTGGCGTGAAGTATTTCGGCTACTTAGCTTTGAGTTGTTGTTTTCAACAAGCTTCCATCCGCAGACAGATGGGCAGACAGAGTGCATCAACGAGATACTGGAGCAATACCTTAGGCACTTTGTTAGTGCCAATCAGAAAAATTGGGTGAAGCTCCTTGATGTGGCACACTTTTGTTATAATTTGCAGAAGAGCGAGTCTTCAAGTCACAGTCCGTTTGAGATAGCCATGGGGCAGCAGCCACTGACCCCGCACACTCTTGCCACACAAGAAAAGGGAAGGCCATCCTTCGCCTATCAGTTTGTTCGCGACTGGCACGAGCAAAACGAGTTGGTGAAGGCATTCTTACACAAAGCGGCAAAGATAATGAAGAAGTGGGCAGACAAACACCGTCGGCCCGCAGGGTTCCAAGTTGGGGACCAAGTGTTGGTGAAGTTATATCCTGGTCGCACAGGCATCTTCCGTGGGCGGCACCGCAGACTACTCAGAAAGTATGAGGGACCCTTCACCATCACAAAGAAGGTGGGTAAGCTGGCATACAAGCTAGAGTTGCCCCCAGACTTCAAGGTGCACCCGGTGTTCCACGTGTGCAACCTCAAGCAGTTCCATCCAGATGATAGAGACCCGGAACGCAGTGTGCCACAACGCGCTTCCATCATACAGAGGACCCCGATAACACAACGGGCCGAGAAGCACCTCAGTCAGATCCTTCGACACAAGGTCAACTACTTGGGACAAGTGAAGAAATACTTGGTGCAGTGGGAGGAAATAGCGGAACCAACGTGGGAGCCTGCATTTCGAATGAACAGCCGCTACCCGGCTGAAGTCAGGGCTTACCACGAAACAGATGGCGCCGAGGACGGTGCATGATTTGAAGGGGGGAGCATGTTCCCTTGCGACTTACAGTGTACAGTTGCGCTTAGAGTCTGTTTTGCTTTTGTTGAGTCTGATGTAAGCTGCCCGGTTCAGGTGAATCAATACTCCGAAGGGGCAGCCCGTATACTTGAACTGTAATGGTTTGTGGGCAAAATTGTGAATGAAGTAAATGCGTTGAGCTTTCTTTTGTTCACCCTCATTGTGATTGCTTCTTGTGATTGCAATTTATCTCCCTCTATTCTCTCTTGCTCTCTTGCACTCTGATTACAAGCTTCCGCGATCGGCAAGCGAGCTGACGAGTAGGCTTGCGGCTGTGAGGAAGGACCGTCGCGCCGCACTGGCCCATTGAAGGAAATAGGTTCGTGACAGCAAGTGAGTGCCTTATTAAGTGAGCTTCCTTTGTTCTATCTTGGGGTGCACACAAGCTGGGTTTCAGTCGAGTTTGAGGTTCGAAAGCTCGGCTCGACAAGCTTTTCTATTGTACAGTCTCGGCTCAAGCTTAAAGCTGAGCTGAAGACCAAGCATATGGTCAATAGCTGAGCATGAGACTGGCTTGGATCGGCTTGTTAGAGAGAGAAAAAGAGGAGGTCAAGTGAGGGCACCACCGAGCGTGGCTTAGAATGGCTCGATTTTTTTACATGACGGGGTGAACATGGGTCAGGCTTAGACCGAGTGAACCTTGAGCTAACCTGACTCATTGTTCAGCCTTTGTTCTATCTCGTGCTCCTGTCACTGCAAGAAATCAGACCTTTACTGGCACTAAAACAGTGCTAGTAAAAGTCTTTCTAACACCAGTAAAGATTTTACTGGCTTGCCAGAAAAAGTGTCGTGGGTAAAACATTTATTAGTGCCATTGAATGGGTTTTTACTGGCGCTAAAATAGTGCCAGAAAAAAAACCTTGCACTAAAATAGCGCCAGTAAAATTGGTTTATAAAAAAGAAAATTATATTATATTATAGTAGTATATTAAAAATTATACTAAATTAATTCAGAATTTGAATTATCAAAAACTATTTTTTCTGGCACACTTTTTTATTGCGCTAATAAAAACTATTTATACTGGTGCACTTTTTATGTGCACCAGAAAAAATTTATTATTTTGGCGCAATACAATTTGCGCTCACTTTTTACTTTGGCGTTAAATAAAAATAACACCAACGAAAATGCACTTTTACTGAAGCACCAGTATAAGAGGTTTTTCTTATAGAATGTGTTGTACACTTCTATTGTTGCGTCAACAAATATTGTATATAACCTTTCGTTGGTTATATTCAGTCTTCACCGCTAGGAAATGTGTAGTGGGGCTCGTGGCACGCCTGCATCAAGTGAGATTTGCAATGGGGACTGAATATTAATTAATAAATCTGTTGCATACAATATGACCTGATCTACAATGCAAATTAAAGCTCTGGTTGAACAAAACCTCAAAGTGGGCCTTCGTTACATTATTCATGGAAAGCCACAAATGCAATCAGAATGCAGTTTGTCAGCTCTATTGCAATTTCCATAGAGCAAAGCTTTGTTTCAGCTGATGGAAAACTCTTCTCCTAACTCCATCGACCCCATTTCCTCCACTTCAGTTTTCACCAACCCTCATCCCCTAATTCCTCTAAGAAATCCTGGGGTGATATCGTTGATGGTGATACCCATAATAGCTTTAATAGTTGCAACTCCCATCTCCCTTCTTAATGTCGATACCAAGCCTTCTTTGTTTGTTTCTGCAACGATATGTTGGTTCCATTCAAATGGATGGTTCTAGCTGAATTTTCAGGGCTATTCTGCCAGACGGCTTGAATCTAAGGTTGTCTTTGATCAACTTCGTGTTTTGTGGTCATCCATCAAGAGCATCTATTTCTCAACACTGAAGATTGGTCTTTTCTTCATTAGAGTTATGAATGAGGATGACTTTAATTTGGTTATGCGGCCATGAGACTTAGTGTGAATCATTGATTCCCAGGCATGGAACTCAAAACTTGATTTATCAAAATCAAGTTCCCCTTTGGATTTGCCTTCCTGGTCTTTCTGTTGAATTCTGGACCGACGACTTCTTTCAAGGTTAGCTTGTTATCTCCATGGTACTCTTTTAAAGGTTGATACTCTTGGATATAAGAATAGAAGAATATATAATTCAAAGAAGAAAGCAATTGGGGACCACTCTCTTTATGGAGTACTTTTTGGACTTTGATGATGTAGAATAATCCCATATTGAAGAATCTCAAAATGGTTGTAGGGTTTATAACCTACATGAAGATTTTATCATTTGTTTCAAAGAACAAGAGGATGGGATGGTTACCACACACATGTGTGCCCGCCCGCCACACCCTGCCGGTTCGGGCTCGGGTTCGAGTAATTGGCCCTTTAGGGTCATATCCATTATCTAAGTCCAATGTTCTTTTTATCCTGTATTAATTATTTTTATTTGGATTAAATAAAAAAGGAAAAAGAGAAATGGTTAACAGATCATTCCGTTGACGGGTCACGTTACTTTGTAAATGGTAACGGATCTCTTCCACGTTTTAGTACCCGTTCAGGGGTTATAAAACGTGGTTAGAGGGTTACGGTTATGGAGATATACGCTAGTGACTTTCAAGTTTTTGTTTTCTCTCTCCCTGCTCTTTCTTGCTTCCCTGTGGGTGTTTCTCGAAAAGCGATGTTCTGCAGCAGTCAGTCACATAGGTTATCTTTGAAGGGTGATCTACCATCCGAGTGGACCAATCCAGATCGCTGAGGCTACTGTATCCTGAGAGAAGGACGTCAGACCCTTTTTGCACCATATGTGGGGGTGAATCTTCTCTAAGGAGAGTATTTTTATACACCTTATTCTTTTGCAGAATATTAACATGCTTTCCTTGTTGTTCTTATTATGTTCTATGCATCTGTTTGATTTATTGTCTTCTGGATTTTGGTTTAAAACTGAACATGACATGCTTGAACCTTGTTACGATTTGAATCAACTGTTTTACATGCAAATCATGTTGTATTGTAATTTGATTTGCATCATGATTTTGTTTTTTATTCTAAGTCTTAGAGAAGATTCAAAGCATGTCGATTTCATCTAGTTTTATACCGAAAGTAGACATGTTTGGTATGCCTAAAAAATTTGCCGGTCAAAATTTCAAGTGTTGGCAACAACGTATGAAAATCTGGTTCATGACTATTGGTTTGCTATCTGTTCTAGAGTTTGAATACCCTTCGATTTTTTAGACTGATCCTGATCACGCCGCTATTACTGCGGTTGTAGAGTGAAAAGAGAAGGATGGTATATATCGTGGCTGCATTTTATTGGCTATATCCAACACTTTGTTCGATGTATACAGTTTCTCCTCTACCACTGCAAAAGCCCTATGAAATCAACTTGACAAAAAGTACAATACTGAAGACTAATGTCTTGAGAAGTACTCGGTCGCCAAATTTCTTAAATATCAGATGGTTGAGGGCAAGTCGATCACTGAACAGGCACACGAGTTTCTGCTATTGCTTCATAGTTTGGCTGAGGCTAATATGAAACTTTCTGAGAAGTTTCAAGTCATGACCATCGTAGAAAAAATTCCTAAGTCTTGGGTAGACTTTAGCATGTCTCTTAAGCACCGTAGAGAAAAGATTTCTCTAGATGATCTAATGGTAGTCATAGCCATTGAGAAAAAGCATAGAAGTGAGAAATAGGTTATGATGCCAACTGAATAGCCTAAAGTGAATATGATGACCAAATCATTTAAAGGAAAGGGACAAAAAGCTAGACTTGCAATAAAAAACCAATTCAAACCTAAGGCCAAAATCCAGAAAAAGACAAAGAACAAACTTTGTTGGAACTGTGGACAGGTTGGGCACTAGGCCAAAGAATGTCCTTCCAAGAAGGCCAAGGCTCATGGGACCACAGATGGTACTCCTCAAGTCAATATGGTGACTGAGGTCATTGGGACCAGTGTTGGGTATGTTTCTGGTAACCCGTAAATCTATCATGTTTATGAGCCAACTCAGTGGTTTGTTGACACTAGAGCTAATGTGCACGTTTGTGCTGATAAGTCTATCTTTGCCTCTTACCAAGCTACTGCAGGCAGATCCGTGACTATGGGCAACTCCACGGCTGCAAAGGTTTTGAGGATTGGACACGTGGATCTGAAGTTTACTTCAGGAAGAGTTCTATCTCTACACAGATTGCACCATATGCCTGTACTTAGAAGGAATATTTTAAGTGGTTCATTTCTAGTTATAGAGG
Source organism: Nuphar pumila (assembly GCF_984573655.1). Lineage (NCBI taxonomy): Eukaryota > Viridiplantae > Streptophyta > Magnoliopsida > Nymphaeales > Nymphaeaceae > Nuphar > Nuphar pumila. Next base: position 54,667,920 of record NC_143253.1, on the reverse strand, counting down.
GTTATGAGTTTAACTTTAAATGTAATAAAGTTGTTATTTTACATTCTGGAACTTTTATTAGCAAGGGGTATTTAGATGATGGTTTGTTTAAACTTTGTATTGAACATGTTTGTAGTAATAAATTAGAGAATGATGTTTCTTTTGATTCATTGTCTAATGTTGCTTACAATATAGAATCATCTGATTTATGGCATAATAGATTGGGTCATGTGAATTTCAATTATATAAAATGCATGATGAAATTGAAGATGATTCCTGAACATTTCATAGATAAAACTAAAAAGTGTGAAATTTATGTGCAAGCAAAACAATGTAAGAAACCATTTCATATGATTGTTAGAGATTCTGAAATATTGGATTTGGTGCGCACAGATATCTGTGGGTTTAATGGAGTGTTAACTAGAAATCATAAAAAGTACTTTATTACTTTTATAGATGATTGCACTAAATATTGTTATGTATATCTGCTAAAATCAAAAGATGAAGCTTTTGATAAGTTTTTTATTTTTAAGAATGAAGCAGAAACACAAACTGGTAGAAAACTTAAAAGATTAAGGTCTGATAGATGAGGAGAATATACGTCTAACAAACTTGATGAATATTGCAAGTCCGTTGGCATAATTCATGAGTTTACCGCTCCATATTCTCCTCCATCTAATGAGATTGCAGAAAGAGAGAATAGAACCCTAACTGACATGATAAATGCTCTACTTGGGCGTTCTGGATTACCTACCTATATGTGAGGGGATGCTCTGAATATGTCTTGCCATATTCTGAATATAGTTTTACAGAAACATAAGGATAGTAGTCCATTTGAACTCTAGAAGAATAGGAAATCTAGCTTAAAATACCTCAAAGTGTGGGGGTGCCTTGCAAAGGTACTTATCCCATAGCACAACAGGAAGAAGCTGGTCCTAAAATCGTAGATGTTGTCTTCTGGGGTTATGTAGAGAACAATTATACCTATAAGTTCTTAGTAATTAAGTCTGAGATATCTGAGATAGATGTAAACTCTATTGTTGAGCTTCGAGAAGCTATATTCTTTGAGGATGTATTTTTCCTGAAAGTTGGTGTACCTCAAAATCTTTCTTATTTAGATGTACATTCAACTTTTGGTTCCATTCCTGAACAAGGATTTGAGAAGTGATTATATCACTTACCTTATTGAGGATGATCCTTCCACTTTTCGAGATATAATGGCTTCACATGAAGCAAGGCATTGGAAATAAGCCATAAAGAGTGAAATGAACTTCATTGTCTATAATGGTACTTGGGAACTCGTTGACCTCCCTCATGGTAGCTCTACCATTGGGTGCAAATGGATCTTTAAGAAGAAATTAAAACTAGATGGATTCATTAATAAGTACAAGGCTAGACTGGTTGTCAAGGGGTTCAAACAAAAGGAAGGAATGTATTATTTTGACACCTATTCTCTGGTTACACGGATAACCACAATTAGGGTGCTTATTGCACTGACTTCCATTTATGATCTCTCGGTCCATCAAATGGACGTGAAGACTGCTTTTTTGCATGGCGATCTTAAAGAAGAGATCTATATGGATCAACCAGAGGCTTTTGTGGATCCTGGTAATGAAAATAAAGTTTGTATACTTGTTAAGTCATTATATAGACTAAAACAAGCCCCTAAACAATGTCATGAAAATTTTGATAAAGTTATTTTATCATTTAGCTTTGTTGTCAATGAATCTGATAAATGTGTTTATTGCAAAGTTAAAAGTGATGCATGTATCATTTTATGCCTGTATGTAGATGACATTCTATTGTTTGATTTCAATATGGGAATTGTGAATGAGACAAAGTCATTTCTTAGTAGTAACTTTGATATGAATGATATGGGTATTGCAAACGTGATCTTAGGCTTAAAGCTGACTCGTTCAACTGATAGTATAGCTATTTCTCAATCTCATTATGTTGAAAAAGTACTTGAGAAATTTGGCTATAACCAAGAAAGATCTATAGCAACTCCATATGACCCTTCTACTCATCTTTATAAGAATACGACTGGTGCTCCTATGTCTCAATTAAGGTATTTCCATATTATTAAAAGTTTGATGTATCTTGCAAACTGCACGAGACAGGATATTTTGTTTTCTGTGACGAAATTAAGTAGATACACAAGTTATCCAAATCACACTCATTGGAAGGCATTTGACAGGGTACTTAGGTACCTCAAAGGAATTGTTTTCTTGAGTTTGCATTACAAAAGATTCCATGCAGTTCTTGAGGGATATAGTGATGCAAGCTGGATAGCCATGAACTCTGGGAGTTATGGCGTAACAGGGTATATATTTAACTTAGGTGGTGATGCAGTCACCTGGAGATCAGTAAAGCATATCATCTTGTCACGGTCTACTTTTGAGGTTGAGCTCTGTGCTTTAGATATCACAGGAATGAAAGTTGAATGGTTAAAGGGACTTCTAAAGGAACTTCCTTTAATGAGCAAACTAATTCCCGCGATATCTATGCATTGTGACAATATGGCCACAATTGCAAAGATTAAAAGCATAAAATATAATAAAAAATAGAGAAGACATATCCAAGTCAGAATAAAATCTGTAAGAGAACTAGTGTCTCAGTTAGTGGTTATTGTGGATTATGTTGGATCCAAAGAGAACACAACTGATTCATTAACAAAAGGACTAGATAAGTCATTAGTCTTGAAATCTAGAGAGGGGACGGGACTGAAACCCATCAATAGTTCATCTACAGTGGCAACCCAACCTATCTGAGTGGAGATCCCACAAAGTAGGTTCAATGTGGTAATAACAAGTTGTAGGGTGAACTGAATAGAACCTTCTTAATGTGATACTATGTATCTGTGTCTTTTCCCCTAATTACTCTGGAAAGATGTTGTAGCTGCAAGTAAAGGAAGAATGAAAACTCTGAATTAGTTCAAAGCCTTCTAGGCGAGATGTTAGCAGTGCATCTTTGGAGAAGTTCACCTATGTCAGTGTGACTGTGTGATCACAGTTTAAGAAATTGGGTTATTTCTGAAGTCACTCATGAAACAGGATTCAGGCACATGGCCATTAACGCACTACCCCTAAAGATTATGACCAGAACCTTTATCATGTTGTTTCTAATGAATACTCCTACACCAAAGGTTCAAATTCAAGACTTTAGTTCACTTCGTTCCTATGGGAGTAAAGTTAGTTAGCTAAGGTAGTGGTTTAAACCAAAATGTACTATTACTGAAAGCATGATATGTTCTGCTTCATATTACTCCATCTTGCATTTTTGTTTCCTCTTGTTTTCATTCTTTGAATTTGTAGGAGAATGTCAAATGTAAGAAGAGAAGAGTATATAATTCAAAGAAGAAAGCAATTGGGGACCACTCCCTTTATGGAGTACTTTTTGGACTTTGATGATGTGGAATAGTCCCATATTGAAGAATCTCAAAATAGTTGTAGGGTTTATAACCTACATGGAGATTCTATCACTTGTTCTAAAAAACAAGGGGATGTGATGGTTACCACACACACATGCGCACCCGTGCATCCTCCCATCGCGCCGTGTCGAGCCGGGTTTGGGTTCAGGTAATTGGCCTTTTAGGGTCATATCCATTATCTAAGTCCAATGTTCTTTTTGTCTGACATTAATTGCTTTTATTTAGATTAAATAAAAGGGAAAAAGAGAAATGGTTAACGGATCGTTTCGGTGATGGGTCATGTTACTTTGTAAATGGTAATGAGTATCTTCCACATTTTAGTACCCATTCAGGGGTTTTAAAACATGGTTAGAGGGTTGCGGTTACAGATATATACGCTAGTGATGCTCGAGTTTTTGTTTTCTCTCTCCTTGCTCGCTCTTGCTTCCCTGTGGGTGTTTCTCGAAAAGGAGTATTCTGCAGCAGTTAGTCACAGGGGTTATCTTCGAAGGGTGATCTACCATCGGAGTGCACTGATCTAGATCGTCAAGGCTACTGTGTACTGGGGGAAGGACGTTAGACCCTTTTTGCACCGTATGTGGGGGTGAATCTTCTTTAAGGGGAGTATTTTTATACACCCTATCCTTTTGCAGAATATTAACATGCTTTCCTTGTTGTTCTTATTTTGTCCTATGCATCCGTTTGATTTGTTGTCTTCTAGATTTTGGTTTAAAACTGAACATGACATGCTTGAATCCTGTTACGATTTGAATCAATGGTTTTACATGCAAATCATGTTATATTATAATCTGATTTGCATTATGATTCTGTTTTTTTATTCTAACAGATACTTGTTCTCTTGAGCGTATGGCATAAGATCTTATACGCATACTAGTTCCTCTAAATTGCATGGCTAATTTTTTTGCTTTTTCATCCTCTTCTACTCAACATCAACCCAAGCTCCTGACAGCTAATCATAGGTGGATGAAACTTCATCGTAATGGGATGGGTATGAACAATTGACGTGCTTTAATGCAGTGCCTTCAGCCAGCTCCCTCTTTAATGGTTGCAGTTGCTGGTTCTCTGCGATCTGTGTGAAGATAGAAGGATCGGATCCAGATCCAAAGTCTCCCAAAAGCTTCCAATAGTTTTTAGAGGAGTCTAGTCTTATAAAGACTCCCACTTGATTAATGAATCCTAACTGATGAGAAGTTTTCTATTGGTCAAGAGTCCAAAGTGGTTAATGTAACTTCCAATGAGATAACCCCTAATGAGAGTGAATCTAGAAAGAATAGAAAAAAAATGTGTACCCCAAGAGTGTATGGACTCTAAGTCCATGAAGAATTGTAGAGTCCAAAACCTCCTTGTAATACACTATATAAGTAACCAAGGAACAACCTCTCCTCTCTGTGTCAAATAGAGAGGGAGACTCTTTATTGTTGGAAGGTAAATCCAGACCAAACCACATTACATTGTGTGTTTGAGTTTGCATCTTTTTATGTGTTTTCTATGTTCTCTTGGTATCAGAGCCAAGTGGTCTCTAATTGTGTTTGAGCCTTGTCAATGTTCCTTCCTATGTTTTTGAGATGGCATCATCCTCGTCTTCTATGGCTCTTAATCCTATAATCCAATGAAATGCCTTTTCATCCTTAGTGAAGTTGGATAGAAACAACTACTTGTTGTGGTGCTCACAGATCGAGTTTGTTATGTTCAACCAGGACTTGATCAAATATATTGACGACACTTGCCCAACATCAAATCAGGTTATTACTGAAGAAAACCAGGTAAAATCTAATCCAGAGTTCATGTTATAGAAATGGGCATATCAACTCACATTGAGTTGGATCAAGGCCACTGTTACTAAGGCCGTATTGGGATAACTTATTTGTGTTTTGTCTACTAGAGAGACATGGATTGGGTTAGAACAACCCTATGCATTACATTCAAGTGTTTAAATCCTTCAGCTAAAACATGATCTTCAGAATGTGAAAAGGAGGAAAATAGTATGGTAGATTATTTGAATTATGTCAAATTCCTTGTGGTCTCCCTTTGTGTTGTCAATCATCAGTCTCTGATGCAGACTTGGTTTAGTTTACCTTAAATAGGTTATTACGAGAATATGAGACTTTTATCACCGTTGTTACTACCCCTTCTCTTGAAAAGCTTCCAAAATTCAGTGACATTTATGATCTTTTATTAAATCAATAAAAAAGACTTCAAATGTTAAATCCCAAACATCCTTAGTAGTTAGACATCTCTGTCACTGCATTCTTTTCTCAAAGAGGGTGTGGTCGTGGTGGTTGAGGTAGTAGAGGAAAAGGGGTTAGATGTTTCAATCCCCTCTTTCAAAACTTTCAAAAGTTTGGTACAAGAGAATCAAGGACAATTTAGGCTACCTCAATATGAAGGTAGTTAGAGAGATGGTCAGGTGATCTTTGTAACACCCCAAATTTCAAACTTGCGAACCTTTTCAGAAAAACAGGCAAGAGACTACAAATATCTCTTTCCTTCAGAGTTGTTTTATGAAATCAGCGGAAGATTTTGCTTTTGATAAATCATAAGCCAAGCTGACAACTTTGGGCACGTTAGCTAAAAGAACCAAAACTCACAATATTCGGATATCCCAAGGAAAATCCGATACAAACCCATAGCGTTCAGGACGCGAGCTAAGAGCAGGAAGAAGTCTTGAAGCCATCTTGCAATCGCGCCATCGCCCGTAGTGTACCTAATCATCACCTGTACCCATAGAATGAGTTAGTTTCGCGAAAAACTAGTAGGTGCACAAGAGAGACTACAAGGAACTGAATTAAGTACATTTAATTCAGTAGGTTACGCAGTTTAAAGTAGATATGCAGTTAAACAGGCAAGCAATGCAAGCAGGTGAATAGTGCAAACGAGGCCGCAGTGCAAAGCAAGTAAGCAGTTCAAAGCAAGTAAGCAGTGCAACTGACAAATGCAGCATATGATTCAATTGATCGTAGGCTGTGAACTACCACGCAACTAGCTTGTTCTTGTTCCTAGAATGAGGTCTCTGCATCTAATCACCATCAGGACAGCGTTTGTCGCTCACTACTTCTAACAAACGCTTTGTCCTGAACAACCTTAATCTATTCTCATCTCTCAGAGTCTTACGCGGCTAACTGTCACCGGTTATGACGCACTAGGGCGTCATACTTCCTCAGAAAAGCCCACCCTTCCGTAGAAGGTCCAAAACATAAACACTAACTCAAATCACTAACGATCTGATTCTCACATCTGAGTCCTTCATGTAATCATGCTAAAACAGAAAGTCGAAACTATGAATTCCTAGTTAGCTATCACAAACAATCTTAGAAGATTGTCACAGCAAAACCTTTAGAAAACCAGTCCCCAACAGATGCCATATCCAATGAAAATCATTGGGATACACGCATCAACACAAATGACCGCTCTCGGGGTCGATATCCACTAATACAAACAACAAGATCAACGCCGGATCATCTGGTCTGGGAAATGTATAATCTCACAAGGAATTTCGCCATAGATGGTATACCTGGTCTTGGACCATACACTTCCTCATAGGAGTTCACCGCCTTTGCGGCTACCCGTTCGTGGACAGTGTACATCCTCACAGAGAATCTACCACTCTAGCAGGGTACCTGGTCTTGATCATACACGCCCTCGCAGATAATCTTTTGGAGATCAAGTGATCGACAGACACCCCACTCAGTGATACATGCATCAATAATTGACTGCTCTGAACCATTGACCGCCTCGGGGTCGGTAGCCACAATATGGGCACAAGCATGCATATCAGCAATATGCATCGTATCACTTCATCTAGAAGCATATAATCCTACGCATCGTGTTATTGTCACAAGGAATATTGCAATCCTCAAATAGGCCCTCAAAGCATGTGTAAACAATACATGAGAACGCACAAATATGGCAATTTAGTTGATTCTATGGGCGAAGGGTAACTAACTCTACTCGTCAGCCAAACAAAACAACTGAATAAGACAATCACTCATAACAATGCTCGTAAAACATATAATTACCATAAAATGGCTTAGTCTATCAACAAGTAATTAGATTAATCATAAGGCATAAACCATGACATCACAAGCCATCCATAAGAAATCATACGGCAACAGTTATATCACAATATGTAAGCAGCTTATAAGACAAGCAGTCACATCAATCCTAGTTGCCACCAGTTCGTAGATTACGAGCTGTATGCAATCACATCAATCATAAGAGATGCAAGCCAACAAGTGCTACGCTACAATAAGCACCAAACAGTTCGACAAAGGGATAAAGCAAGTCACATGCTAATATATAGCAACTGGTATAATGCTATTATTATAAGCATTTAACTAGTATGAGAAACTCCTTATTACTCCGCAAAGAACTGTGTAAGCAGTTTAACCAACTAGAGTAATGCCTTAACAGGCGTGCACAGTTCAACGAGTAGCATACTTAACTATCGAGCAAGCAAGCGAATTAGTAGTGCAAGCAAAGCAGTAGTGCAAGCGAAGCAGTAGTGCAAGCGAATCAGTAGTGCAAGTGAATCTGTAGTGCAAGTGAAGCAGTAGTGCAAGCGAAGCTCACAACTCAACGACCAGTGTGAACAGACCTTATGTTTCGATAATTACGAATCTGCGGGTACGCGCAGGCAAAACGTAGAACCAACTGAGACTAGTTCGGGCGTCTGTTATTCTATGTATTTTCAATAACCCGAATAGCTAGTTGAGTTCGCTCCAAAGGGATGGCTTTAGCTGAGAGAGGATTCCCCAAAGGAGGTTGTGCCATGGACGCATCCAACTTCTGCAGAAGTGTTGAGCTAACTAATGTAGCCCCTTTCCCCTAACTCCAATGATTGGGGAGCCGGATCGTTGCCCGTAGGGTGGTTGTTAACAACCTGTCCATTGGAGTTTGTACCGCTCTGTCCTCTCCCTTGACAGACACAAAGAAGTGAATAGGTACGTTAGGGGTTGCTTAACTAACGACCCATTCTATGTTGTGGTATTTAAACCACTCGAGCATCTTGCCTGTGAAGGCGAATGTGAGTCCATTTATGTGATTACAACAGTTTGCATTTAGCGTTGTTCGAGGTCGCACGACCGTCTCATCCGATCATCGCAGTACTAGACGTGTTGTGCACGACTACAAGTACTCTAGGATGAAGGGGCTATAGCTCATCAATAGAAGCCTCAACAGGAGTGTTTCACAAAGATGTAAAGTTTATCAACTTTACTCTATCTTTTGAAACAACAGTACCTTGTGCCAACATGATGCATGTGATTATCTCGAATCACATCCGCTATCGGGGTATCTACATGTCTCGCATGACTCGATACCAGCCTCGATAGACGGAATACGGTTTCTCAACAAAACACCCGCTAAGAAGTTCGCTCGAACCCCCAATTCGGGATCACCCGAGATATGCAAAAAAGGCGAACAGAACCAGCCAGTCACTTCCTTCCAAATGCTTTGATTTGGAGCAGTCTTCGATGCTTTTGCGCAGCTCCCTGAAATCTCAAGTCGACTCTGTAGGACTGCACACACGAAGAGCCAGGATCCTTGCGATGTATCCTTCTCCTTAGACGAGGATGTGTCGCTCGCTCCCGACTGAACTCTTGTCGCAAGAGGGAGTGATAGATGTCTCTTGCATCCTCCACAAGGATGCCTCAAACGCGCATGCAATGAGCGAGAACCTGAGCATCATCTGCAATAGCAAGGCAGTAACAACACATATGCAAAAGCAAGAGCCTAGCGCAAAGCGTGACGGCAAAGTAAAGACCGTAAGCAGGGGTGTAACGCAGAACCTTTGCGCGATGCGCGACGGCAAGGTAAAGGACAAGGATCGCGAAACTGCGTCCTGGAGTTAAATGCGTACTCGTATAAATATATATGATATATATATACATATATATTTATTTAATTACCCTTTTTAGTTAATTGAACTCAATTCAATTGTCCAAGTCTTCTGTGCAATCTTCCCCTACCTTAAGAGGTGACGGTCCTCGTATGTCAGCTGCGTAGGTAAGCACGAGCTCAAGCCATGAAGAGCGAGCAGGATCCACTGTTCAACCTGTGATGCTAAAAAGGTTAGCATGCTAAAATACAAATGAGAAGTGGGTCCGGTAAGACCTGCAGTAGTATCGGACCCCGATACGAGGTTAGGTAGGGAGCTCAACTCCCTGCAGAATACAGAAGAGCACCAAGGCAGCAAGATCAAGGCAGAGGGGCGAAACCCCCTACCGGAAAACAAACAAGGTGCAGGCGGCAACGGTCCCCGCCAACTTTGAAGAAATGCGAGGTAGGGCCCAACGACCCTTACTGCCGAAGAACAGATGCAGGCGACAGGGGACGTCTCCCCTGTCGACGAAGGACAGGCAGGGCTCCAGCCCCTGCCAACCTCCCAGAAACGACAGGCAGGGGCTTTAGCTCCTGCCGATCCAAAAGTGTCAGGCGACAGGGTCAATGCCCTTGTCGTCCTGTCAAAGACGTTAGGTAGGGGCCACAACCCCTACCGGCCAACGATAACAGAGAGAGAGTGAGGGGAAGGGGCTGCAAACCCTTGACAGTCGATCAACAACAGGCGGCAGGGGGGCATCACCCCCTGCCAACCAGTCAGACACAGGCGACAGGAGGCGTCACCCCTGCCAGCCTGCTGACAGAAAAGAAGGAGAGAAGAGGACGATGGTGCAGGGAGGGGGCTCGACCCCTCCCCTGACCAAAAGAGGCAGCAGGGAGGGCTCAACCCTCCCCTGCCATCAAAGGTAGTAGGGAGGGTTCAACCCTCCCCTGCCATCATGAGGCGTAGGGAGCAAGGAGGCGGGGCTCGACCCCTCCCTTGTCGTAACAAAAGCAGGGAGGGGTCGTGCCCCTCCCCTGCCGAACAGAGGGAACAGAGAGGAGGGGGCGAGCCCCTTTTCTGTCGGAAGAACCACGAAGAGGCAGGGGCTCCGCCCCTGTCGAAAAATCCACAAAAAGGCAGGGGGCAAAAGCCCCTGCCGAAAAGATGGGCCGACACAGGGAGCTCCGCTCCCTGCCGGCGAAACAAGAGGAACAGGGGGAGCGGAGCCCCCTGTCGACACGGCAAGTGACAGGGGGCTGAGCCCCCTGTTGAACCAACAAGTGACAGGGGGCAAAGCCCCCTGCCATCACAGTAAGTGACAGGGGGTGGAGCCCCTTGCCGGCGAATGGCGACGACAGGGGGCTCTGCCCCACCTGTTAGTTGACCCAAAGAGAGAGAGGCTGGGGGGAGTCCCCCTGCCGACGACAGGAGCGCAGCCCCTTGTCAGCCGATCTCTCCCGGAGAAGAAGAAGAGGAGGCGAGAGAAAATAGGGGAGACAAAGAAGAAAAACGAAAGAGGAGCGTACCTGGAAATCATCGACGATGGCAGCGGCAGCAGTGGCATAGGTGGGAGGTCGCAGGTGGCGGCAGCGTTGGCGTTGTCGTAGAGGGGAGGTTGTCGCCGGCGAGGGTGGGCTCCGGTGGTGCTGTTGCCAACGGCGGCCTAACAGTCCTCTTCGACAAATCACCGAAGACGAGGGAGAATTGGGGAGAGAGAACAAGAGAGGAAGAAGGGGGCGGGGGTTATCTTTGAAACCTTTGCCTCCCTGTCTTAAAACACGGGAGGCGGTGCCTCCATTCGGGTCCGGGTCGGGTCCGGGTCCGGATCCGACCCGAATCCAAACTTAAAATTTTTTTTTCGGTTATTACAATCTTTCAGTTATGCGGATGTAAAAACCACACTGCTCGCACATGTTTCGATATTCTCAAGGAGTTTGCAGTTATGATACTTAATGTCATGTAAGACTCTGCATGGTACCCAGATACATGCGCCACTCATCATGTCACCTTTGAAGAACAAGGTTTAACCAGTAAGAGTGACTATAAGGGATCTGATGGTATTATGGTTGGAAGAGGGACTCGTCTCTTTATCCCGAGAATAAGTAATATTTCCTTGAACATTGAAAATAAAAAATTTGTGTTGAAAGAATTTCTGCATGTGCCTTCTATTAAACGAAATATATTGTTTATAGCCAAGTTTACAAGAGATAATCATTATTTTTTTTCAATTTGATGCTAATAGTTTTTGTGTGAAGGCCTAAACAGACCGGGTAGAGGAGGACTTTATCCATAGCCCAGTGGACAACATGAAAGCGTGAACTGGCTCCCTTAAGTTAGTTTTGCTAAAAGTTAGCAATAATAAGTTTAGATTTTCTGATAAAGTTTGGCATTATTGTTTGGGACATCTTGATTTTAAGGTTTTGAAAAAAATTGAGAAAAATAAGTCGATTTTATTTATGAATGATGTCTAATTTATGCTTATCATATGCTATACTACAGATTCATAAATTGCCTTTTGGTAAGGCAGAATTTTTTGCTCAAGCTCCTTTAAAGTTGATACATGAAGACCTTTGGGGTCTTGCTCCTGTACCATCTTGTGAAGGGTATAAGTTTTATTTGTTTCTTGTTGATGATTTTTTAAAGTTTTCATGGATGTTTTCTTTAGTCAAAAAATTTGATACACTTGCATGCTTTATAAACTTCAAAAATGTTGTTGAAAAGTAGTTTGTTAACTAAATCAAGATCTTTCATAGTGATTGTGGTGGATAGTTTGTGAGTGACTAATACAAACTGTTTAAGTCATTGTGGCATCAAACATTGGTTGTCATGTCCTCACACTCCCGAATAGAATGGTGTGATAGAAAGAAAACACTAACATATTGAAACAAGTCTAGCTTTGTTATTTTATGCTTCTTTGGATCATAAATTTTGCCTTAGCTAAAAGTCCCCATATGAGCTCCTCCTCAAACATGTCCCAAGTTATGAACACTTAATTTTTTTTAGTGTACATGTTATCCTTACTTGGTTCCCTACATAGTCTAAACTTGATCCAAGATCCAAACCTTGTCTTTTTAGGATATGGTACTAATTATAAAGGTTACTTGTGCTATGGTGCTGTAACTAAGAAAACTTTATCTCTAGGCATGTTGGTTTTTATAAAGAATTGTTTCTCTATGATAAAAAAAAGAACCCCTTATGTCTCAACAAGTATCCTCCTGGATTCAGAGTCAAAGTTGCAACCAACCTAAGAGTTCCATTGTTCGTGAATCTCCAAAAAAGAGCTACTCACCTAGTCCAATAAGTCTAACATAACCCTATGGTCTTCTATCCTAATCACCCCATCGATTTTCTTGGTGATCCTCTACAGGACACGTGTCCACCTGTGTCTCCTAATCATGATCCAGCTTCCCAATCTGACCAACCTAGTGTTATCCAAGATATCCCTGCCGTCCCTCTGAACCTAAGTTTTAATCTTATCTTTGACTTTTCTCACAAAACATCTGTTAGAACCCATCACATGGTTACTAGATCTCAAGACGGATCTCTAAAACCACGATTATTCTTTGGAATCAAATATTATATAGCCCTTCTCACTGAAATAAGTCAGGAAGAACAATAACCATACTTGTTTCACCAAGCTCTTACAGAACTTAAGCAGTGTCAAGCTATGGAAGAAGAAATTAAAGCCTACAGCAAATTCATACCTGGACCCCAGTTCCTCCTGATAAAGCTACCAATCTTGTTGAATACAAATGAATCTATAAAATTAAGAGGCATGTTGATGGGTCCATAGCAAGTTTTAAAGTCAGACTTATTGTCAAGTGTTCTAGTCAACAGGAGGGCGTAGACTATTTTGAAACTTTTAGCCCAGTTGTCAAACTCACATCTATTAGAATGGTCCTTTCTATAGCCATTGGTTTATGTTGGTTGATCCATCAATTAGACATAAATAATGTTTTCCTCCATGGGATATTGAAAACAGAGGTCTTAATGAGTCAAACTCTAGGGTTTGAAGATTAGTCTTGTCTTAATTTTGTGTGCAAGCTTGAGCATGCTATCTACGGTATAAAGCAAGCTCCCAGGATTTGGTTTGAAAGATTACATACTTATTTAGAAAAATTGGGATTCATTGAGTCTAAAGTTGATCACAGCCAAGGGTTACACATGTTTGTTCTAATCTATGTTGATGATATTATTATTACAAAAAACTCACATAACAATATTAAAAATATTATTCAGGATTTTCGGCAGGAGTTTTTCATTAAAGATTTGGGTACCCTCCACTATTTTTATAATGCCTCGGATTTTTAGACCCTTTATAAATATAATTATTTAATTAATGATGAGCCTTTAATATGATATTGGTATTTTATATTGATAAATAATGGTTAAAATTGGATCCTTAAATGGTTGAAATTGGGTTCGGATTGGATCCGTTTGGATTAAAGGGCATAATCATCATTTTTGAGAGGGTATGGATATTTTTGGTATTGGGACAGGTATGGTATTTGTTAAAAAAACTTTAATTTATTTGAGAATGGCATGACGTAATTTAGGTTATAGCAAAGGTCATTTTTTATGTGGAAGGGTTATGGATGGTATTTAGTTTGCTTTTAGGGGCAGTATGGAAAGTCCTCTTTCTTTTGTTGCTACCATGTGGACTCCATCCCTTCTCTCTATTAGCCACCTAAGCCTCCTTTAATCATTACCTTAATTTGGTTTTTATTCTCCCTAGTCCCCTTTCTCTCTCTAATACATTTTCCTATTTTTTGGTGCATTAAAAGCTTTTTCGACAGTGTTGAGCATTGAGGAGCCTTTTGGATGGTGCTAGCAGGGGATTGATTCATTGTTTTGGGCGACTTATTGGGGTATGATCATGTACTCTCACATTTTGCTTGCTGGTATGCATCATGTACTTGGGTTCTTGAACTCTAGTCCCTTAGGTAGTACCAGGTGTGTAGTTTAGATTTTGTTGTACATTTGTGTTTCAACATGTTGCTAAAGAGGGGTTTTCTAGAAACCTATCATGGTTGCAATAGGATCACATTTTTTTAGATTGTGAAGAACCATTCTTAGATGTGGTTTTTGCAAATAGAATGATGGGTATTTTATTTTAAGGTTATGTGTATTCAGTTTAGAAACTGATTTTTATTAAAATCACTTCATGTATAAATGTGTATTCAGTTTAGAATCTGATTTTTATTAAAACCACAACTTACATGAATATGTATTTATTTTAGAATTTGAGTTTTATAAAAATCATTGCATATATAAATGTGTAATCAGTTAAGAATCTATTTTTTATTAAAATCATAGCATATATGAATGTGTATTCAGTTTAGAATCTGAGTTTTATTAAAATCACTACATATATGAATGTGTATTCAGTTTAGAATATGAGTTTTATTAAAATCATTGCATATATGAATATGTATTCAGTTTAGAATATGATTTTTATCAAAATCACAATATATATGAATGTATATTCAATTTAGAGTATGAGTTTTATTAAAATAACAACATATATGAATGTGTATTCAATTTAGAATTTGAGTTTTATTAAAATCACCACATATATATGAATGTATATTCAATTAGAACCTGATTTTGATTTAAAATCCCATCATATACAAGGGTATATTAAATTTAGAATCTGATTTTTATTAAAAACACAACATGCAATTAATTTTGAGGTTTTGATTTTTAATTACAGGTATATAAATCAATATTGGGTTTTTAATGTAAATCTATTTTGGGATTTAATTTTTAATTCACAGATTGAAATCTATTTTGGGGTTGGATTTTGAATTATAACATGAAATATTTTGGGTTTGAATGAATCACGTGTTATGTTCTTAGAAATTTTGTATATGTATATGAATCTTCAATATATATTGTATTTTTGAAATTCGGTATATACTTGTCCTTTTGTTTCAACCTGTACCATTTCTTTTTGATGCCTTGAATGCCAACATGACTTGTCGATGGTGTAACAAGAATCATCTCATCGGAGCTTGCCCTCTGAATTCAAATGTTTGCTTCTAATGTGCGTAGTAGGGGCATATTGATCGATATTGTTCGACCAAGCAGGGAGTCCAAGGTAACCAACCATAGCGAAACCCTCTTTAGCAACAGGTGCAGAGAGGAAATAATAGGCGAGTGTACGCTACCATGGCCACAAAATTGAACAAGCAAAGCATACTTATTGAAGGTACTATTGTTATTGCTGACCATTTTCTGTGAGTTATGTTTGATCTTGGTACTACACATTCCTTTATTTCTACTCCATTCACCGAATTGCTTGAAGTATCACTGTCTAGTCTAGAGACTGGACTAGAAGTCATGTCATCATTAGGAGTATCTTCTCAGTATGCTAAGTATCATACTAGGATTAAGGTAGTGATTGAGAGACAAGACTTATTTGTCAATCTGATTCTACTTGATATGGACATTTATGACGTTATATTGGGGATGGATTGGTTATCTCAACATGGTGTGACCCTTAAGTGCCAGGGGAAAAAAGATATTTTGGAGCAACTCGATCAAGCAACATTAGAATTTTAGGCCACAGAACTTATTGGTAAGATCAATATTGTACCAACATTAAAGATGGCAAAGTATTGTAAATAAGGTTGTGACATGTTCTTGGCAAGGATGACAACTATAGATAGTCAAGAGTCTTCGTTGAAGCAAGTGGATGTTGTCCAAGAATTCCTTGTTTTTTCTAAAAAATTGTCTTGATTACCACCTCTGTGTGAGATAGAATTCGCCATTGAGTTGGTGCCTGGAATGACCCCTGTGTTGAAAGCACTATATCAGATGTCACTCACTGAACTTGTAGAATTAAAGAAACAATTGCAGCAACTTCTTGACGAAGTGTTTATTAGACTGAGTGTGTCACCTTGGGGTGTATCAGTATTGTTTGTCAAGAAGAATGCTGGATCAATGATGTTGTGCATTGATTATTAATATTGAATCGGGTGGTTGTGAAGAACAAATACCCTTTGTCCAAGATAGATGACGTGTTTGACCAGTTCTGCACAAACTATGGTGTTTTAAAAAATTAATCTTCATTAAGGATATTATCAATTGAGAATTAAGGAAGAGAACATCCTGAAGACCGCTTTCAGATCCATATAAACGCATTATGAGTTTTTAATGATGCCTTTTGGGCTCACAAATGCTCCAACAGCTTTCATGGACATGATGAATCAAGTTTTTTTGTCATGACTAGACTAATTTGCGATCATTTTCATTGACGATATCCTAGTATTCTCAAAAAATAAAGAGGAGCACAGAAAGCATTTGAGGATTGTGTTAGAAACACTAAGGAAATACAAGCTCTATGTTAAGTTCTTGAAGTACGAATTTTGGTTAGACTGGGCTATATTCTTCAGTCATGCCAGCTCGAGCAATGGTATAGAAGTAGATGCAGCTAAGGTGGAAGCGATATTATCTTGGGAGCAGCCAAAGAATGTAACAAAAATAAGAAGTTTCTTGAGATTAGCTATTATCATAGGTTTATCAAGGACTTTTCTTGAATAGCCACCTCGATGAAAAAGCTATTACAAAAGGGTGTGAAGTTTGTATGGGCACAACTATGTGAAGAGAGCTAGCTTCGAAGAGTTGAAAAGTAAGTTGACCTTAACTCCAGTGTTAACTCTACCGACAGGATCAAGAGGCTTTGTAGTTTACATTGATGCATTAAAAACTGAATTGGGTTGTGTCTTAATATAGCATGGTAAGGTAATCACATATGCATCTAGGAAACTAAAAGTACGCGAATGAAACTACCTTACTCAAGATTTGGAGTTGGCAGATGTTGTATTTGCCCTAAAAATTTGGCGTTATTATCTTTATAGTGAATAATATAAGGTCTTCTCTTATTATAAGTGCCTCAAATATATTTTCTCGCAGAAAGAGTTAAACTTAAGGCATCGTAGGTGGTTGGAGTTTCTTAAGGATTACAAGTTTTTCATCTCTTACCAACTGAGAAAAGCGAACATTGTGGCAAATGCTTTAAGTAGGAAGGCATCAGTTTCAGCCACTAGTTTAATTGATCAGAGTTGGAATTTGCTGAAAGAGTTTATTAAGTGGTGGATGTTTGTAGACGAAGTCAGAAAGATTTATTACACAGATATAAGGGCTCAACCTAGGATCATAGAGCATATAGAACTACTATAAATAGATGATTCAGACTTTAAAAACATGTGTGAGACCACCCAGAACCTGAACTCGCATATCCAACATGAAAAAAATGAGACCATCAGGTTCAAAGAAAGATGGTGGGTCCCTAAAGCCCTTAGAGAAGAGTTGCTTATTGAAGCCTACAGGTCTAAGTATTCCATATACCTAGGGAACACCAAAATGTTCAAGGATCTATAGAAGACTTTTTGGTGGAATGGAATAAAGCGAGATATGGTAGATTTCGTATCTAGATGCCTTACCTGCCAAAAGGTAAAGATTAAGTATTAGAGGCCTGAAAGACTACTGCAACCATTGAAGATTCTAGAATGAAAATGAAATGACATTACGATGGATATTATTGTAGGGCTACTCAAAATTCATTGCCAACATGATGCAATTTGGGTGGTAGTGCACATTTTTTGTCAATCAGAACCAATCAAACTTTAGAGAGCTTAACATAATTATGTATAGATGAGAAAGTCATATTACATGAAGTATCCCTATCGATAGTGTCAGATAAATGTTCTCATTTTACATCATGATTTTGAAATCAGTTGCAGAAAGCTTTGGGTACCAGACTGAAGTTCAATATGACTTTTCACCCTCAGACAAATAGACAATCAAAGATACTATATAAATTCTCGATGATATATTGAGGGTATGAATGTTAGATTAGGCTGGAGAATGGGACACACATGCGAAGCTTGCAGAGTTTTCCTATATTAGTTGTCATATTGGAATGCCCCCCCCCCCCCATGAAGCCTTGTATGGCAAGCCTTGCATATCTCCTATATGTTGAAATAAAGTTGGTGCTAGGACAGTAGAATCCTGAGTGGTGATCCAGCACTACACATATCAGGTGCAACTGATTTGTCAGCATCTTACTGCAACACAACGCAGACAAAAAAGCTATGAGGATCAGAGGCATAGGGAGCTCAGCTTTGTTATGGGAGATGACGTTTTTGTTCGGGTATCGCCATCAAAGAACAATTTCAGATTCAGTAACAAGGAGAAGCTCAATTCATTTTCCTTTGAAAAATGATTAGATCTGAGTTTTATATTTATATTAGGTGATAAATTTGTGTTATATGCATCATGATTAATGCCTATAGAAATTATTGTTGACGTGGTTCGTGATGTGCACTTGTACTTTTATTTCGTTAGATGAATTTCTTGAAGTTATCTTAAATTTTTTAGAAAACTAGAATTTATGCTAAATTATTTTAGTCTAACCAATCTGAAAGATAAAACTGGTTCTTCCAAACTACAACCCATAAATTCTAAAATTTAAAAAACATGTGAAAATAGTTCCAAATCAAATTTTAGACTCGAATGAGTTGTGGATTGAGCGATATGTCATCTGCAAGTCGATACAAACATTTTATTCTGAATGTTAGTTTGCAGAGATAGAGTATTTTATAAAAATCATATCTCCAAATACTCATGATCTGACTAAGAATGTGTTAGTCTAGATATGGAAGACCATATGGTTAAAATCTCAGAGATCGACTCCTCACGGCTTGTAGACAAAAATTCACAGAAGTTAGTCCAAAATGTATAGTTCTCAGGGACACTTTCTGTCGAGTAACAGAAATAGTACATATTTTGATATTTTTATCTCTCAACTAAAATTGAATTAAATTTTAAAATTTTATGGGTTTAAATCTGACATATCAAGTCACCTAAAGTAAAAATCTTACCTGCCAATTCTTCCTAGATAATTTATAGCGGATTTATTTTTTAAAAGGCAAAATTAGAGATGGTTCTAGAAATCAGGAAAATATATTGCAATGTATAAATTTTATTTTTTGATTTGTAATGAGTTAGGGTTTGAGATTTAGAAGATATGAATCTAACATACGTAAGTACCTTCAGTTAAAATATCATAGACTAAATCATTTTGTATGATTTATGACCAAATTTCTAATGTTATGTAAATTTTGACATTACCAATCATGAGTTAATGAATTGTTTTGCTTGTATGCATGAGACACTTCAAGAGGTGAACCAGATGAGTTTGTGGCATGTTGTCGAGTAGTATGTAGGCCTATTGAGGTCATATGCTAGTGGATTTTTTTTTTAAATTATTTGAATATAAAGTTTGAATTTTGTCATGATACATATGATGAATGACACAATTAGCACACGATGGGTACACTATTGTATCTGAGCAAGGAGATAACTCAATCAGATGATACATGAGGTGATATATATGTTTGAGCTCGATGGAGCTCATGTGACATGAGTGCATGTTATGAATGTTGTGGATCCAAAATTATTCTTTGTTAAAAGAACATATAAAAGTTAAAGATGTGAAAGATACTCAAACAATGTACTAATTTTTGCTCCTTTATTACCCTCTAAGAAGGTGGGAACCCTGGATAGCTACTGTCATGAGGGACAGGGTGGTACGAAACTCCATGGAAATTTTCTCCAAGAGCATGATATATTGCTTATTGTCCTTGAGCACGGTAGTATCAAACATTTTCCACCATTGAGACCAAAAAATGGTGTGGTTTTTTGCTTCAGTTGTTAAGTGTTATTGGTATACCAAGCAGTGGTCATCTAGGGTGTTATATCCTGATGTCGCCTTGAGAAACAGGTGTATACTAGGTTAATAAAATACAATTATGTGTGAAAAAAAACAATATATCCCTGGGGATTGCCTTGTACGTTGGTTTTTGCATGTGAATAATACCCACAGTGGGGTTAGGAGAAAACTTAAATTAATTGCAACATACTTTACTTATGCATTCAAAAGTAAGCATCGATAAGAAAGATAAAAGTTATTTCATGCTTTATTAATTGATTTATGTATCTTATGTGATTGCATGCATATTTGAATTGTTTCTTGTACTTTATCATTTTCTAAAATTAATGTTTGTTAGATTTATGCTTTATTCTATATTGTTGGATTATGTAAGATTTTGTATGAGAACCATGGTTCTCACCCATTGTTTTATATTTCCAGGTTGTGAGACTCAAACATAATTGAGTAGCATGATGGTGAGACTAGTGCTAGAGATGGGTCTATGGATTATTGGGTGTTTTGTTTTTAAACAAGACTGGTTGGATGAAAATTGTGAACTTAAGTTGAAGTTTATTAAATTTTTTATTAGTTTAAACTATTTTATTTCATCATTGGTTTGAAATGAGTGGTTGGTTTGATGGTGTGACGTGGGATGTGAATTTGTGATGTGCCCCATATTCGTGGGATGTATTTTCCTTTTTATATTAAGATTTTCTTCTAAATTTTGTAAAAGAATTAAAAAAAAATCATGATATTTAGGGCGACTTTTGGGGCTATTACAAAGTTGGTATCATAGTCAGTTTAGAAAAAGAACCATGATCCATAAATTTTTGCTCCAAAAACAGTTTTTGCATCACCAATAAGGATTATCTTGTGAACAATTATTTCTTTCTTATGCTTAAAATTTTGTGATTGTTGATACAATATACACAATATAAGCTATCTAAATTTTGAGATCAAGCCTAAGGGGGATAAATCGTAATGGATTCTTTATTAGGTTGGTTTATAGACATCGCATCATGCTAATGAGTGGCAGAAACAAAGGAACTTCATGATGAATGCCATCAATGACATGGCTCAAACCGTGAATACCCACATTCAAAATTAAAATGATCAACACCCATTATCAGGTGTGAACCTTAACCCTAGTAGGGTGACTTACGAGAAGTTTTTGAAGTTGGACCCTCCAACTTATTCGGGGAAGGCCGATCCGAAAGCCGTAGAGAGTGAGATCGAGGAAATTGAGTGTGCTTTTCGAGTTTTGTGAGTACCTGAGGATAGATAGACTTTGGCACATTTCGATTAAAGGGTAATGCCAAAAAATGGTGAGGCATTGTCAGATGATTCACTACGGGAGTCTACATTCTCTAGGGAGCTTTTCATGAGGCATTCTTGAAAAATACTTCCCTCAACATGCTCGTAACATGAAGCAATAGGAATTCCTGAAATTGACTCAATGGAGCATGAGTTTGATGGATTATACCACCAAATTTTGGTGTAGCGAGTGTTAATGTTCAAACTTGTTCACCAACGACAAGGGTAGGGTGATAAAGTATGTACAGAGACTCAAAGATGAATTGAGATTTCTAGTGATGACCAGCCAATTGACAACCTTTAATGATGCTATTGAGGTTGCTTCTATTCTAAATGAAGAATGAGGGAGATTCAAGGAGAATCAATCCAAGAAGCCAATTGAAAATGGTAGGGGCCACAAGCAACAATTCAAGGCATAATAAACACCATTTAAAGGTAGAAATCAAAACACGACAGCCACCAATCCTGCCAATGGTAGAGATAGTTACAACAACTAAATACCCAACAGACTTGTCGACAATGTAATACAAATCATCCCATTAGAGCTTGCCCTCTCAATTCAGGCATTTGCTTCTAATGTGAGTAGCAGGAGCACATTGATCAATATTATTGGGAGTCCAAGGTAACCAACCATAGCAGAAACCTCTTCAGCAACAGGTGCAGAGAAGAAATAATAGGCGAGTGTACGCTGCCACAACCGTAGAACTGAAGAACCAAATCATACTTATTAGAAGTACTATTGTTTTTGTCGACCATCTTTCGTGAGTTAAGTTTGATTTTGGTGTTACACATTCATTTATTTCTACTACATTCGCTGAATTGCTTGAAGTTTCATCGTCTAGTCTAGAGACTAGACTAGAAGTCGTGTCATCATTAGGAGTATCTTCTTTGTGTACTAAGTATCTTACTGAGATTAAGATGGTGATTGGTAGACAAGAGTTGTTTGTCAATCTGATCACAGCGCATAGCAGACAAAAAAGCTATAAGGATAAAAGGTGTAGGGTGCTCAGCTTTGTCATAAGGGATTACATTTTTGTTCGGGTATCACCATAAAAGAACATTTTCAAATTCAGTAACAAGGGGAAGCTCAATCCTCGATACGTGGGTCTCTTTAAAATCCTAGAAAGGACTGGAGAATCAATGTATCAAGTGGTGCTTCCATTGCATTATTCCCACATACATAATTTTTTTCACATCTCAATGTTAAGTATGTACTAGATCCCTTACATATCATTTAGTATATGGCAATCAATGTACAAGAAAATTTATCGATGGATGAAAGACCAGTAAAGATTGTAGATCGTAGGAAGAAGGTACTTTATGGTAGATCGATTCCATTGGTGAAAGTGCATTGGCAACATTATGGATTGGAGGAGTGCACCTAGAAACCTGAGAATGATATGCATGAGTGATATCCATAACTATCTGGTAAGTTTAAATTTTGTAGAAAAAATTCTTTTAAGGGGTAGAAATGTAATACTAAGCATTTACTAAAACCCCCAAAAAATAATTAATGATTTTTTTTAATTAATAAAATTTTTATGTGAATATTTTTATTATGAAAGATGTGAAGGTGTACATTCATTATAATTGATTATTATTTATTTAAAAAAGATGTTAGTATTATACTTCAGATCGTAGGAGTGAATACTATATTGGATCATGGACCCAATGAAGATGATTCATAATTCATGCATGGGAATACTTGAGGAGTCCAAATTTTAGAAATAAGAAAACTAGTTGAGAACTAGAAATTTGATATTTTTTGGGAACTACAAGAATAGAGCATCACCTAGGGATTGAGATAGGAGATTAGTTACGTTCCAAATAGGAAATCCAACCTCCTCTATTAAATGGCTTGAGACTCCTTTCTCCATTCATCACATTGAAAAAGAGAGCAAGGGAGAAGAGACGACCAGCTTTCTAGCCAGCCATTTTCAAGGTCGTTGGTGCCTAGGTAAGCCCTACTATTTTTTTGGTGATTGGCCATACTAGCCGACCATGTTCGTGTTTTAGCTTATTTTTGTGTGTTGGGTTTAATGCAAGGTCTGCACCTTGGCCATAGACAACAATCACATGTGTTGGAAAAGAAAATTATGACCTCTTTCATGTTCCGAAGAGGTCTTGGAAGCGCTATGTTTCAATTTGAGCTTTGTTTTTTTGTGAGGTGTTTTAACCAAACAAAATTGCATTAAGGTACAATATTTTATTTTTTTCAGCATGTATGGGGTTCAACATAGGCCATTCAAGCATTGAACCTTGTTTTTATGGGTTGAGTATAGAGGATCTAGGTTGGATAAATTTGAAAATCAAGATTTCCTTCGTAAAAAGCATTTTTATTTGTAGAAGAAATCAAACTCATTTTCCTTTGAAAATGATTAGATTTGGGTTTTATATGTTCTTGATGGACACATGTACTTTTATTTTGTTGGATGAATTTCTTGAAGTTATCTTTAATTTTTTAGAAAACTAGAATTTGTGCTATGTTATTTTAGTCCAACCAGTCAGAAAGATAAATCTGGTTCTCGCAAGCTACAATCCTGTAAATCTTGAAATTTGGTAGGGATATTAAATATATGTGAAAGTAGTTTCAAATCAAATTCTAAACTCAGATGAGTTGTGATTGAGAGATATGTCATCTGCAAATTGGTACAAATATTTTATCCTCAATGTGAGTCTATAAAGATAAAGTATTTTGTAAAAGTCATATCTCTCAAAATACTTAGGATTTATTGCTAAAATTTTAAAATATGGTAGTCTAGATATGAAAGAACACATGGTTAAAATCTTTGAGATTGACTTTTTATGGTTTGCAGACAAAGATTCACAGAAGTTAGTCCAAAAGTTGTAGTTCTTAGAGACACTTTCTGTCGAGTAATAGAAATAATGTGTTTTGATATTTTTATCTCTCAATTAGAATCAAATTAAAAATTAAAATTTGGTGGGTTTGAATATGACATATCAAGTTACCTAAAGTAAAAATCTCAGCGTCTAATTCTTCCTGGATAATTTATAACAGATTTATTTTTTAAAAGACAAAATTAGACATGGATCTAGAAATCAGGAAAATAGCTTGCGTTGAAGAAATTTTATTTTATGATTTGTAATGAGTTAGGGTCTGAGATTTATATGAATTTAACATATGTAAGTGCCTTCAGTTAAAATAATATCAGGGACTAAATCATTTTGTACGATTTATGACTAAATTTCTAACATTAGGTAAGTTTCGACATTATCATTCACGAGTTAGTGAACTGTTTTGCTTGTATGCATGAGACAATTCAAGAGGTGAACTAGATGAGTTTGTGGCATGTTGTCGAGCAGTATGTAGGCCTATTGAGGTTGTGTGCTAGTGAATTTTTTTTTTTTAATCATTTGAATACAAAATTTGAATTTTGTCATAATACATACGATGAATGGCACAATTGTCACACAATGAGTATACTATTGTGTCTAAGTGAGGAGATAACTCAATGGGCTGATGTATGAGGTGATATGTATGTTTGAGATAGATGGAGCTCATGTGACATGAGTACATGCTATAAATGTTGTAGATCCAAAATCGTTCTTTATGAAAAAAATATATGAAAGTTAAAGATATGAAAGATAATCAAATAGTATACTAATTTTTGCATCTTAATTGCGCTCTAAGAAGGTGGCAACCCTAAATATTTGTCGTAGGGGACAGAGTAGTACTGAACTCTATAAATTTTTTCTCCAAGAGCATGATATGTTGCTTATTGTCCTCGACCGTAGTAGTAGAGGATATTTGCCACCATTGAGATCGAGGAATGATGTGGTTTTTGGCTTCAGCTGTTAATAAGAAAGCATGGATTGGACATACTGTCATCCATTT